>NC_090379.1:123317664-123617664 GCF_036365525.1 Heterodontus francisci | reverse complement strand
TCTCTGACACTTTCAGACACTCTCAGACAATCACTATCACTCTCTGACACTCTCTGCCACTCTATGACACTCTCTGACACTCACTATCACTCTCTGACACTTACTATCACTTTCTGACACTATCTGACACTCTCTGACACTCTCTATCACTCTGTGACACTCTCTGACACTCTCAGACACCCACTATCACTCTCTGACACTCTCTGCCACTCTATGACACTCTCTGACACTCACTATCACTCTCTGACACTCTCAGACACTTACTATCACTCTCTGACACTATCTGACACTCTCTGACACTCACTATCACTCTCTGACAATCTCTATCACTCTCTGACACTGCATGGCACTCTCAGACACTCTCTGACACTCACTATCACTCTCTGACACTCTCAGACACTCACTATCACTCTCTGACACTCTCTGACACTCTGACACTCACTATCACTCTCGATCACTCTCTATCACTCTCTGACACTCTCTGACACTCTCTGACACTCTCTGACACTCTCTGACACTCTCAGACACTCTCTGACACTCTCTATCACTCTCTGACACTATGTGACACTCTCAGACACTCTCAGACACTCACTTTCACTCTCTGACACTCTCTGAAACTCACCATCACTCTCTGACACTCTCTGACACTCTGTATAACTCTCTGACACTCTGTTTAACTCTCTGACACTCTCTCACACTCCCTGACACTCTCTGCCAATCTCAGACACTCTCAGACACTCACTATCACTCTCTGATACACTCTGACACTCAATATCACTCTCTGACACTCTCTATCACTCTCTGACACTCTCAGACACTCTCTGACAATCTCAGACACTCTCAGACACTCACTATCACTCTCTGATACTCTCTGACACTCAATATCACTCTCTGACACTCTCTATCACTCTCTGACACTCTCAGACACACTCTGACACTCTCTGACACTCTCTGACACTCACTATCACTCTCTGACACTCTCAGACACTCACTATCACTCTCTGACAATCTCTGACACTCACTGTCACTCTCTAGAACTCTCTGACACTCTCTGACACTCTCTGAAACTCTCTGACACTCTGAGACACTCTCTGAAACTCTCTGACACTCTGAGACACTCTCAGACACTCTCAGACACTCTCTGAAACTCCCTATCACTCTCTGACACTCTCTATCACCCTCTATCACCCTCTATCACCCTCTATCACTCTCTGACACTCTCTGACACTCTCAGACACTCTCAGACACTCACTATCACTCTCTGACACTTTCAGACACTCTCAGACACTCTCTGACACTCACTATCACTCTCTGACACTCTCTGACACTCTCTGACACTCCCTATCACTCTCTGACACTCTCTATCACCCTCTATCACTCTCTGAGACTCTCTGACAGTCTCTGACACTCTCAGACACTCTCAGAGACTCACTATCACTGTCTGACACTCTCTGACACTTTCAGACACTCTCAGACAATCACTATCACTCTCTGCCACTCTCTGCCACTCTATGACACTCTCTGACACTCACTATCACTCTCTGACACTTACTATCACTTTCTGACACTATCTGACACTCTCTGACACTCTCTATCACTCTGTGACACTCTCTGACACTCTCAGACACCCACTATCACTCTCTGACACTCTCTGCCACTCTATGACACTCTCTGACACTCACTATCACTCTCTGACACTCTCAGACACTTACTATCACTCTCTGACACTATCTGACACTCTCTGACACTCACTATCACTCTCTGACAATCTCTATCACTCTCTGACACTGCATGGCACTCTCTGACACTCTCTGACACTCACTATCACTCTCTGACACTCTCAGACACTCACTATCACTCTCTGACACTCTCTGACACTCACTATCACTCTCGATCACTCTCTATCACTCTCTGACACTCTCTGACACTCTCAGACACTCTCAGACACTCACTATCACTCTCTGACACTCTCTGACACTCACTATCACTCTCGATCACTCTCTATCACTCTCTGACACTCTCTGACACTCTCAGACACTCTCAGACACTCTCTGACACTCTCTATCACTCTCTGACACTATGTGACACTCTCAGACACTCTCAGACACTCACTTTCACTCTCTGACACTCTCTGAAACTCACCATCACTCTCTGACACTCTCTGACACTCTGTATAACTCTCTGACACTCTGTTTAACTCTCTGACACTCTCTCACACTCTCTGACACTCTCTGCCAATCTCAGACACTCTCAGACACTCACTATCACTCTCTGATACACTCTGACACTCAATATCACTCTCTGACACTCTCTATCACTCTCTGACACTCTCAGACACTCTCTGACAATCTCAGACACTCTCAGACACTCACTATCACTCTCTGATACTCTCTGACACTCAATATCACTCTCTGACACTCTCTATCACTCTCTGACACTCTCAGACACTCTCTGACACTCTCTGACACTCTCTGACACTCACTATCACTCTCTGACACTCTCAGACACTCACTATCACTCTCTGACAATCTCTGACACTCACTGTCACTCTCTAGAACTCTCTGACACTCTCTGACAGTCTCTGAAACTCTCTGACACTCTGAGACACTCTCTGAAACTCTCTGACACTCTGAGACACTCTCAGACACTCTCAGACACTCTCAGACCCTCACTATCACTCTCTGAAACACACTATCACTCTCTGACACTCTCTGACACTCTCGATCACTCTCTGACAATCTCTGACACTCTCTATCAATTTCGGACACTCTCTGACACTTTCAGACACTCACTATCACTCGCTGAAACTCACTATCACTCTCTGACACTCTCTGACACTCTCGATCACTCTCGATCACTCTCTGACACTCTCTATCTCTCTCTATCACTCTCTGACACTCTCTGACACTCTCAGACACTCTCTGACACTCTCTATCACTCTCTGACACTCTCAGACACTCTCTGACGCTCTCTATCACTCTCTATCACTCTCTGACACTCACTATCACTCTCTGACACTCTCTGACACTCTCTGACACTCTCTATCACTCTCTGACACTCTCTGACACTCTCTATCACTCTCTGACAATCTCTGACACTCTCTATCACTCACGATCACTCTCCATCACTCACAATCAATCTCCGAAAATTTCTGACACTCTCTGACACTCTCTATCACTCTCTGACACTCTCTGACACTCTCTGACACTCTCAGACACTCTCAGACACTCACTATCACTCTCTGACACTTTCAGACACTCTCTGACACTCACTATCACTCTCTGACACTCTCTGACACTCTGAGACACTCTCTGAAACTCTCTGACACTCTGAGACACTCTCAGACACTCTCAGACACTCTCTGACACTCCCTATCACTCTCTGACACTCTCTATCACCCCCTAACTCCCTCTATCACCCTCTATCACTCTCTGACACTCTCTGACACTCTCTGACACTCTCAGACACTCTCAGACACTCACTATCACTCTCTGACACTTTCAGACACTCTCAGACACTCTCTGACACTCACTATCACTCTCTGACACTCTCTGACACCCTCTGACACTCCCTATCACTCTCTGACACTCTCTATCACCCTCTATCACTCTCTGACACTCTCTGACAGTCTCTGACACTCTCAGACACTCTCAGAGACTCACTATCACTGTCTGACACTATCTGACACTTTCAGACACTCTCAGACAATCACTATCACTCTCTGCCACTCTCTGCCACTCTATGACACTCTCTGACACTCACTATCACTCTCTGACACTTACTATCACTTTCTGACACTATCTGACACTCTCTGACACTCTCTATCACTCTGTGACACTCTCTGACACTCTCAGACACCCACTATCACTCTCTGACACTCTCTGCCACTCTATGACACTCTCTGACACTCACTATCACTCTCTGACACTCTCAGACACTTACTATCACTCTCTGACACTATCTGACACTCTCTGACACTCACTATCACTCTCTGACAATCTCTATCACTCTCTGACACTGCATGGCACTCTCTGACACTCTCTGACACTCACTATCACTCTCTGACACTCTCAGACACTCACTATCACTCTCTGACACTCTCTGACACTCACTATCACTCTCGATCAATCTCTATCACTCTCTGACACTCTCAGACACTCTCAGACACTCTCTGACACTCTCTATCACTCTCTGACACTATGTGACACTCTCAGACACTCTCAGACACTCACTTTCACTCTCTGACACTCTCTGAAACTCACCATCACTCTCTGACACTCTCTGACACTCTGTATAACTCTCTGACACTCTGTTTAACTCTCTGACACTCTCTCACACTCTCTGACACTCTCTGCCAATCTCAGACACTCTCAGACACTCACTATCACTCTCTGATACACTCTGACACTCAATATCACTCTCTGACACTCTCTATCACTCTCTGACAATCTCAGACACTCTCTGACAATCTCAGACACTCTCAGACACTCACTATCACTCTCTGATACTCTCTGACACTCAATATCACTCTCTGACACTCTCTATCACTCTCTGACACTCTCAGACACTCTCTGACACTCTCTGACACTCTCTGACACTCACTATCACTCTCTGACACTCTCAGACACTCACTATCACTCTCTGACAATCTCTGACACTCACTGTCACTCTCTAGAACTCTCTGACACTCTCTGAAACTCTCTGACAATCTGAGACACTCTCTGAAACTCTCTGACACTCTGAGACACTCTCAGACACTCTCAGACACTCTCAGACCCTCACTATCACTCTCTGAAACACACTATCACTCTCTGACACTCTCTGACACTCTCGATCACTCTCTGACAATCTCTGACACTCTCTATCAATTTCGGACACTCTCTGACACTTTCAGACACTCACTATCACTCGCTGAAACTCACTATCACTCTCTGACACTCTCTGACACTCTCTGACACTCTCGATCACTCTCGATCACTCTCTGACACTCTCTATCTCTCTCTATCACTCTCTGACACTCTCTGACACTCTCAGACACTGTCTGACACTCTCTATCACTCTCTGACACTCTCAGACACTCTCTGACACTCTCTATCACTCTCTATCACTCTCTGACACTCACTATCACTCTCTGACTCTCTCTGACACTCTCTGACACTCTCTATCACTCTCTGACACTCTCTGACACTCTCTATCACTCTCTGACAATCTCTGACACTCTCTATCACTCACGATCACTCTCCATCACTCACAATAAATCTCCGAAAATTTCTGACACTCTCTGACACTCTCTATCACTCTCTGACACTCTCTGACACTCTCTGACACTCTCAGACACTCTCAGACACTCACTATCACTCTCTGACACTTTCAGACACTCTCAGACACTCTCTGACACTCACTATCACTCTCTGACACTCTCTGACACTCTCTGACACTCCCTATCACTCTCTGACTCTCTCTATCACCCTCTATCACTCCCTGACACTCTCTGACAGTCTCTGACACTCTCAGAGACTCACTATCACTCTCTGACACTCTCTGACACTTTCAGACACTCTCAGACAATCACTATCACTCTCTGACACTCTCTGCCACTCTATGACACTCTCTGACTCTCACTATCACTCTCTGACACTTACTATCACTTTCTGACACTATCTGACACTCTCTGACACTCTCTATCACTCTGTGACACTCTCTGACACTCTCAGACACCCACTATAACTCTCTGACACTCTCTGCCACTCTATGACACTCTCTGACACTCACTATCACTCTCTGACACTCTCAGACACTTACTATCACTCTCTGAAACTATCTGACACTCTCTGACACTCACTATCACTCTCTGACAATCTCTATCACTCTCTGACACTGCATGGCACTCTCTGACACTCTCTGACACTCACTATCACTCTCTGACCTTCTCAGACACTCACTATCACTCTCTGACACTCTCTGACACTCACTATCACTCTCGATCACTCCCTATCACTCTCTGACACTCTCTGACACTCACTATCACTCTCGATCACTCCCTATCACTTTCTGACACTCACTATCACTCTCTGACACTCTCTGACACTCACTATCACTCTCGATCACTCCCTATCACTCTCTGACACTCTCAGACACTCTCAGACACTCTCTGACACTCTCTATCACTCTCTGACACTATGTGACACTCTCAGACACTCTCAGACACTCACTTTCACTCTCTGACACTCTCTGAAACTCACCATCACTCTCTGACACTCTCTGACACTCCGTATAACTCTCTGACACTCTGTTTAACTCTCTGACACTCTCTCACACTCTCTGACAAACTCTGCCAATCTCAGACACTCTCAGACACTCACTATCACTCTCTGATACACTCTGACACAATACCACTCTCGGACACTCTCTATCTCGCTCTGACACTCTCAGACACTCTCAGACACTCTCTGACACTCACTATCACTCTCTGACACACTCTGACACTCTGAGACACTCTCTGAAACTCTCTGACACTCTGAGACACTCTCAGACACTGTCTGACACTCCCTATCACTCTCTGACACTCTCTATCACCCTCTATCACCCTCTATCACCCTCTATCACTCTCTGACACTCTCTGACACTCTCTGACACTTACTATCACTTTCTGACACTATCTGACACTCTCTGACACTCTCTATCACTCTGTGACACTCTCTGACACTCTCAGACACCCACTATCACTCTCTGACACTCTCTGCCACTCTATGACACTCTCTGACACTCACTATCACTCTCTGACACTTTCAGACACTCTCAGACACTCTCTGACACTCACTATCACTCTCTGACACTCTCTGACATCCTCTGACACTCCCTATCACTCTCTGACACTCTCTATCACTCTCTATCACTCTCTGACACTCTCTGACAGTCTCTGACACTCTCAGACACTCTCAGAGACTCACTATCACTGTCTGACACTATCTGACACTTTCAGACACTCTCAGACAATCACTATCACTCTCTGCCACTCTCTGCCACTCTGTGACACTCTCTGACACTCTCAGACACCCACTATCACTCTCTGACACTCTCTGCCACTCTATGACACTCTCTGACACTCACTATCACTCTCTGACACTCTCAGACACTTACTATCACTCTCTGACACTATCTGACACTCTCTGACACTCACTATCACTCTCTGACAATCTCTATCACTCTCTGACACTGCATGGCACTCTCTGACACTCTCTGACACTCACTATCACTCTCTGACACTCTCAGACACTCACTATCACTCTCTGACACTCTCTGACACTCACTATCAATCTCGATCACTCTCTATCACTCTCTGACACTCTCTGACACTCTCAGACACTCTCAGACACTCTCTGACACTCTCTATCACTCTCTGACACTATGTGACACTCTCAGACACTCTCAGACACTCACTTTCACTCTCTGACACTCTCTGAAACTCACCATCACTCTCTGACACTCTCTGACACTCTGTATAACTCTCTGACACTCTGTTTAACTCTCTGACACTCTCTCACACTCTCTGACACTCTCTGCCAATCTCAGACACTCTCAGACACTCACTATCACTCTCTGATACACTCTGACACTCAATATCACTCTCTGACACTCTCTATCACTCTCTGACACTCTCAGACACTCTCTGACAATCTCAGACACTCTCAGACACTCACTATCACTCTCTGATACTCTCTGACACTCAATATCACTCTCTGACACTCTCTATCACTCTCTGACACTCTCAGACACTCTCTGACACTCTCTGACACTCTCTGACACTCACTATCACTCTCTGACAATCTCTGACACTCACTGTCACTCTCTAGAACTCTCTGACACTCTCTGACAGTCTCTGAAACTCTCTGACACTCTGAGACACTCTCTGAAACTCTCTGACACTCTGAGACACTCTCAGACACTCTCAGACACTCTCAGACCCTCACTATCACTCTCTGAAACACACTATCACTCTCTGACACTCTCGATCACTCTCTGACAATCTCTGACACTCTCTATCAATTTCGGACACTCTCTGACACTTTCAGACACTCACTATCACTCGCTGAAACTCACTATCACTCTCTGACACTCTCTGACACTCTCTGACACTCTCGATCACTCTCGATCACTCTCTGACACTCTCTATCTCTCTCTATCACTCTCTGACACTCTCTGACACTCTCAGACACTCTCTGACACTCTCTATCACTCTCTGACACTCTCAGACACTCTCTGACACTCTCTATCACTCTCTATCACTCTCTGACACTCACTATCACTCTCTGACACTCTCTGACACTCTCTGACACTCTCTATCACTCTCTGACACTCTCTGACACTCTCTATCACTCTCTGACAATCTCTGACACTCTCTATCACTCACGATCACTCTCCATCACTCACAATCAATCTCCGAAAATTTCTGACACTCTCTGACACTCTCTATCACTCTCTGACACTCTCTGACACTCTCTGACACTCTCAGACACTCTCAGACACTCGCTATCACTCTCTGACACTTTCAGACACTCTCAGACACTCTCTGACACTCACTATCACTCTCTGACACTCTCTGACACTCCCTATCACTCTCTGACTCTCTCTATCACCCTCTATCACTCCCTGACACTCTCTGACAGTCTCTGACACTCTCAGAGACTCACTATCACTCTCTGACACTCTCTGACACTTTCAGACACTCTCAGACAATCACTATCACTCTCTGACACTCTCTGCCACTCTATGACACTCTCTGACACTCACTATCACTCTCTGACACTTACTATCACTTTCTGACACTATCTGACACTCTCTGACACTCTCTTTCACTCTGTGACACTCTCTGACACTCTCAGACACCCACTATCACTCTCTGACACTCTCTGCCACTCTATGACACTCTCTGACACTCACTATCACTCTCTGACACTCTCAGACACTTACTATCACTCTCTGAAACTATCTGACACTCTCTGACACTCACTATCACTCTCTGACAATCTCTATCACTCTCTGACACTGCATGGCACTCTCTGACACTCTCTGACACTCACTATCACTCTCTGACACTCTCAGACACTCACTATCACTCTCTGACACTCTCTGACACTCACTATCACTCTCGATCACTCCCTATCACTCTCTGACACTCACTATCACTCTCTGACACTCTCTGACACTCACTATCACTCTCGATCACTCCCTATCACTCTCTGACACTCTCAGACACTCTCAGACACTCTCTGACACTCGCTATCACTCTCTGACACTATGTGACACTCTCAGACACTCTCAGACACTCACTTTCACTCTCTGACACTCTCTGAAACTCACCATCACTCTCTGACACTCTCTGACACTCCGTATAACTCTCTGACACTCTGTTTAACTCTCTGACACTCTCTCACACTCTCTGACACACTCTGCCAATCTCAGACACTCTCAGCCACTCACTATCACTCTCTGATACACTCTGACACAATATCACTCTCGGACACTCTCTATCTCGCTCTGACACTCTCAGACACTCTCTGACAATCTCAAACACTCTCAGACACTGACTATCACTCTCAGATACTCTCTGACACTCAATATCACTCTCTGACACTCTCTATCACTCTCTGACACTCTCAGACACTCTCTGACACTCACTATCACTCTCTGACACTCTCAGACACTCACTATCACTCTCTGACAATCTCTGACACTCACTGTCACTCTCTAGAACTCTCTGACACTCTCTGACACTCTCTGAAAATCTCTGACACTCTGAAACACTCTCTGAAACTCTGTGACACTCTGAGACACTCTCAGACACTCTCAGACACTCTCAGACCCTCACTATCACTCTCAGACACTCACTATCACTCTCAGATACTCTCTGACACTCAATATCACTCTCTGACACTCTCTATCACTCTCTGACACTCTCAGACACTCTCTGACACTCACTATCACTCTCTGACACTCTCAGACACTCACTATCACTCTCTGACAATCTCTGACACTCACTGTCACTCTCTAGAACTCTCTGACACTCTCTGACACTCTCTGAAAATCTCTGACACTCTGAAACACTCTCTGAAACTCTGTGACACTCTGAGACACTCTCAGACACTCTCAGACACTCTCAGACCCTCACTATCACTCTCAGACACTCACTATCACTCGCTGAAACTCACTATCACTCTCTGACTCTCTCTGACACTCTCTGACACTCTCGATCACTCTCGATCACTCTCTGACACTCTCTGACACTCTCAGACACTCTCTGAAACTCTCTATCACTCTCTGACACTCTCGGACACTCTCTGACACTCTCTATCACTCTCTATCACTCTCTGACACTCTCTGACACTCACTATCACTCTCTGACACTCTCTGACACTCTCTATCACTCTCTGACACTCTCTGACACTCTCTGACACTCTCTATCCCTCTCTGACACTCTCTGACACTCTCTATCACTCACGATCACTCTCCATCACTCACAATCAATCTCCGAAAATTTCTGACAATCTCTGACACTCTCTATCACTCTCTGACACTCTCTGACTTTCTCTGACAGTCTCTATCACTCTCTGACACTCTCAGACACTCTCAGACACTCTCTGATAGTCTCTGACAGTCACTATCACTCTCTGACACTCTCTGACACTCACCATTCACTCTCTGACACTCTCTGACACTCCCTATCACTCTCTGACACTCTCCATCACCCTCTATCACCCTCTATCACCCTCTATCACTCTCTGACACTCTCTGACACTCTCAGACACTCTCAGACACTCACTATCACTCTCTGACACTTTCAGACACTCTCAGAAACTCTCTGACACTCACTATCACTCTCTGACACTCTCTGACACTCTCTGACACTCCCTATCACTCTCTGACACTCTCTATCACCCTCTATCACTCTCTGACACTCTCAGACACTCTCAGAGACTCACTATCACT
Source organism: Heterodontus francisci (assembly GCF_036365525.1). Taxonomy (NCBI): domain Eukaryota; kingdom Metazoa; phylum Chordata; class Chondrichthyes; order Heterodontiformes; family Heterodontidae; genus Heterodontus; species Heterodontus francisci. Next base: position 123,606,678 of record NC_090379.1, on the reverse strand, counting down.
CTCTGACACTTACTATCACTTTCTGACACTATCTGACACTCTCTGACACTCTCTATCACTCTCTGACACTCTCAGACACTCTCTGACACTCTCTATCACTCTCTGACACTCTCTGACACTCTCTGACTCTCACTATCACTCTCTGACACTCTCAGACACTCTCTGACACTCTCTGACACTCTCTGACACTCACTATCACTCTCTGACACTCTCAGACACTCACTATCACTCTCTGACAATCTCTGACACTCACTGTCACTCTCTAGAACTCTCTGACACTCTCTGACACTCTCTGAAACTCTCTGACACTCTGAGACACTCTCTGAAACTCTCTGACACTCTGAGACACTCTCAGACACTCTCAGACACTCTCAGACCCTCACTATCACTCTCTGAAACACACTATCACTCTCTGACACTCTCTGACACTCTCGATCACTCTCTGACAATCTCTGACACTCTCTATCAATTTCGGACACTCTCTGACACTTTCAGACACTCACTATCACTCGCTGAAACTCACTATCACTCTCTGACACTCTCTGACACTCTCTGACACTCTCGATCACTCTCGATCACTCTCTGACACTCTCTATCTCTCTCTATCACTCTCTGACACTCTCTGACACTCTCAGACACTCTCTGACACTCTCTATCACTCTCTGACACTCTCAGACACTCTCTGACACTCTCTATCACTCTCTATCACTCTCTGACACTCTCTGACACTCACTATCACTCTCTGACACTCTCTGACACTCTCTGACACTCTCTATCACTCTCTGACACTCTCTGACACTCTCTGACAATCTCTTTCACTCTCTGACAATCTCTGACACTCTCTATCACTCACGATCACTCTCCATCACTCACAATCAATCTCCGAAAATTTCTGACACTCTCTGACACTCTCTATCACTCTCTGACACTCTCTATCACCCTCTATCACCCTCTATCACCCTCTATCACTCTCTGACACTCTCTGACACTCTCTGACACTCTCAGACACTCTCAGACACTCACTATCACTCTCTGACACTTTCAGACACTCTCAGACACTCTCTGACACTCACTATCACTCTCTGACACTCTCTGACACTCTCTGACACTCCCTATCACTCTCTGACACTCTCTATCACCCTCTATCACTCCCTGACACTCTCTGACAGTCTCTGACACTCTCAGAGACTCACTATCACTCTCTGACACTCTCTGACACTTTCAGACACTCTCAGACAATCACTATCACTCTCTGACACTCTCTGCCACTCTATGACACTCTCTGACACTCACTATCACTCTCTGACACTTACTATCACTTTCTGACACTATCTGACACTCTCTGACACTCTCTATCACTCTGTGACACTCTCTGACACTCTCAGACACCCACTATCACTCTCTGACACTCTCTGCCACTCTATGACACTCTCTGACACTCACTATCACTCTCTGACACTCTCAGACACTTACTATCACTCTCTGAAACTATCTGACACTCTCTGACACTCACTATCACTCTCTGACAATCTCTATCACTCTCTGACACTGCATGGCACTCTCTGACACTCTCTGACACTCACGATCACTCTCTGACACTCTCAGACACTCACTATCACTCTCTGACACTCTCTGACACTCACTATCACTCTCGATCACTCCCTATCACTCTCTGACACTCACTATCACTCTCTGACACTCTCTGACACTCACTATCACTCTCGATCACTCCCTATCACTCTCTGACACTCTCAGACAATCTCAGACACTCTCTGACACTCTCTATCACTCTCTGACATTATGTGACACTCTCAGACACTCTCAGACACTCACTTTCACTCTCTGACACTCTCTGAAACTCACCATCACTCTCTGACACTCTCTGACACTCCGTATAACTCTCTGACACTCTGTTTAACTCTCTGACACTCTCTCACACTCTCTGACACACTCTGCCAATCTCAGACACTCTCAGACACTCACTATCACTCTCTGATTCACTCTGACACTCAATATCACTCTCGGACACTCTCTATCTCGCTCTGACACTCTCAGACACTCTCTGACAATCTCAGACACTCTCAGACACTCACTATCACTCTCAGATACTCTCTGACACTCAATATCACTCTCTGACACTCTCTATCACTCTCTGACACTCTCAGACACTCTCTGACACTCACTATCACTCTCAGACACTCTCTGACACTCACTATCACTCTCTGACACTCTCAGACACTCACTATCACTCTCTGACAATCTCTGACACTCACTGTCACTCTCTAGAACTCTCTGACACTCTCTGACACTCTCTGAAACTCTCTGACACTCTGAAACACTCTCTGAAACACTCTGACACTCTGAGACACTCTCAGACACTCTCAGACCCTCACTATCACTCTCTGACACTCTCTATCACTTTCGGACACTCTATGACACTCTCAGACACTCACTATCACTCGCTGAAACTCACTATCACTCTCTGACACTCTCTGACACTCTCTGACACTCTCGATCACTCTCGATCACTCTCTGACACTCTCTATCTCTCTCTATCACTCTCTGACACTCTCTGACACTCTCAGACACTCTCTTAAACTCTCTATCACTCTCTGACACTCTCGGACACTCTCTGACACTCTCTATAACTCTCTATCACTCTCTGACACTCTCTGACACTCACTATCACTCTCTGACACTCTCTGACACTCTCTATCACTCTCTGACACTCTCTGACACTCTCTGACACTCTCTATCACTCTCTGACACTCTCTGACACTCTCTATCACTCACGATCACTCTCCATCACTCACAATCAATCTCCGAAAATTTCTGACACTCTCTGACACTCTCTATCACTCTCTGACACTCTCTGACATTCTCCGACACTCTCTATCACTCTCTGACTCTCTCTGACACTCTCAGACACTCTCAGACACTCTCTGATAGTCTCTGACAGTCACTATCACTCTCTGACACTCTCTGACACTCACTATTCATTCTCTGACACTCTCTGACACTCCCTATCACTCTCTGACACTCTCCATCACCCTCTATCACCCTCTATCACTCTCTGACACTCTCTGACACTCTCAGACACTCTCAGACACTCACTATCACTCTCTGACACTTTCAGACACTCTCAGACACTCTCTGACACTCACTATCACTCTCTGACACTCTCTGACACTCTCTGACACTCACTATCACTCTCTGACACTCTCTATCACCCTCTATCACTCTCTGACACTCTCAGACACTCTCAGAGACTCACTATCACTCTCTGACACTTACTATCACATTCTGACACTATCTGACACTCTCTGACACTCTCTATCACTCTCTGACACTGTCAGACACTCTCTGACACTCTCTATCACTCTCTGACACTCTCTGACAGTCTCTGACTCTCACTATCACTCTCTGACACTCTCAGACACTCACTATCACTCCCTGACACTCTCTGACACTCTCAGAGACTCACTGTCACGCTCTGATACTCTCTGACACTCTCTATCACTCTCTGACACTCTATGACACTCTCTGACGCTCTCTGCCACTCACTATCACTCTCTGACACTCTCTGACACTCTCAGAGACTCACTGTCACTCTCTGATACTCTCTGACACTCACTATCACTCTCAGACAATCTCTATCACTCTCTGACACCGCATGGCACTCTCTGACACTCTCTGACACTCACTATCACTCTCTGACACTCTCAGACACTCACTATCACTCTCTGACACTCTCTGACACTCTCTATCACTCTCGATCACTCTCTATCACTCTCTGACACTCGCTGACACTCTCAGACACTCTCAGACACTCTCTGACACTCTCTATCACTCTCTGACATTATGTGACACTCTCAGACACTCTCAGACACACACTTTCACTCTCTGACACTCTCTGCAACTCACCATCACTCTCTGACACTCTCTGACAATCCGTATAACTCTCTGACACTCTGTTTAACTCTCTGACACTCTCTCACACTCTCTGACACTCTCTGCCAATCTCAGACACTCTCAGACACTCACTATCACTCTCTGATACACTCTGACACTCAATATCACTCTCTGACACTCTCTATCACTCTCTGACACTCTCAGACACTCTCTGACAATCTCAGACACTCTCAGACACTCACTATCACTCTCTGATACTCTCTGACACTCAATATCACTCTCTGACACTCTCTATCAATCTCTGACACTCTCAGACACTCTCTGACACTCTCTGACACTCACTATCACTCTCTGACACTTTCAGACACTCACTATCACTCTCTGACAATCTCTGACACTCACTGTCACTCTCTAGAACTCTCTGACACTCTCTGACACTCTCTGAAACTCTCTGACACTCTGAGACACTCTCTGAAACTCTCTGACACTCTGAGACACTCTCAGACACTCTCAGACCCTCTCAGACACTCACTATCACTCTCTGACAATCTCTGACACTCACTGTCACTCTCTATCACTCCCTGACACTCTCTGACAGTCTCTGACACTCTCAGAGACTCACTATCACTCTCTGACACTCTCTGACACTTTCAGACACTCTCAGACAATCACTATCACTCTCTGACACTCTCTGCCACTCTATGACACTCTCTGACACTCACTATCACTCTCTGACACTTACTATCACTTTCTGACACTATCTGACACTCTCTGACACTCTCTATCACTCTGTGACACTCTCTGACACTCTCAGACACCCACTATCACTCTCTGCCACTCTCTGCCACTCTATGACACTCTCTGACACTCACTATCACTCTCTGACACTCTCAGACACTTACTATCACTCTCTGACAATCTCTATCACTCTCTGACACTGCATGGCACTCTCTGACACTCTCTGACACTCACTATCACTCTCTGACACTCTCAGACACTCACTATCACTCTCTGACACTCTCTGACACTCACTATCTCTCTCGATCACTCTCTATCACTCTCTGACACTCTCTGACACTGTCAGACACGCTCAGACACTCTCTGACACTCTCTATCACTCTCTGACACTATGTGACACTCTCAGACACTCTCAGACACTCACTTTCACTCTCTGACACTCTCTGAAACTCACCATCACTCTCTGACACTCTCTGACACTCCGTATAACTCTGTGACACTCTGTTTAACTCTCTGACACTCTCTCACACTCTCTGACACTCTCTGCCAATCTCAGACACTCTCAGACACTCACTATCACTCTCTGATACACTCTGACACTCAATATCACTCTCTGACACTCCCTATCTCGCTCTGACACTCTCAGACACTCTCTGACAATCTCAGACACTCTCAGGCACTCACTATCACTCTCTGATACTCTCTGACACTCAATATCACTCTCTGACACTCTCTATCACTCTCTGACACTCTCAGACAATCTCTGACACTCTCTGACACTCTCTGACACTCACTATCACTCTCTGACACTCTCAGACACTCACTATCACTCTCTGACAATCTCTGACACTCACTGTCACTCTCTAGAACTCTCTGACACTCTGACACTCTCTGAAACTCTCTGACACTCTGAAACACTCTCTGAAACTCTCTGACACTCTGAGACACTCTCAGACACTCTCAGACCCTCACGATCACTCTCTGACACTCTCTATCACTTTCGGACACTCTCTGACACTCTCAGACACTCACTATCACTCGCTGAAACTCACTATCACTCTCTGACACTCTCTGACACTCTCGATCACTCTCGATCACTCTCTGACACTCTCTGACACTCTCTATCTCTCTCTATCACTCTCAGACACTCTCTGACACTCTCAGACACTCTCTGACACTCTCTATCACTCTCTGACACTCTCGGACACTCTCTGACACTCTCTATCACTCTCTATCACTCTCTGACACTCTCTGACACTCACTATCACTCTGTGACACTCTCTGACACTCTCTATCACTCTCTGACACTCTCTGACACTCTCTGACACTCACTATCACTCTCTGACACTCTCTGACACTCTCGATCACTCTCGATCACTCTCTGACACTCTCTGACACTCTCTATCACTCTCTGACACTCTCTGACACTCTCTATCACTCTCTATCACTCTCTGACACTCTCTGACACTCACTATCACTCTGTGACACTCTCTGACAATCTCTATCACTCTCTGACTCTCTCTGACATTCTCTGACACTCTCTATCACTCTCTGACTCTCTCTGACACTCTCAGACACTCTCAGACACTCTCTGATAGTCTCTGACAGTCACTATCACTCTCTGACACTCTCTGACACTCTCTGACACTCCCTATCACTCTCTGACACTCTCTATCACCCTCTATCACCTTCTATCACCCTCTATCACTCTCTGACACTCTCTGACACTCTCTGACACTCTCTGACACTCACTATCACTCTCTGTCACTTTCAGACACTCTCAGACACTCTCTGACACTCACTATCACTCTCTGACACTCTCTGACACTCTCTGACACTCCCTATCACTCTCTGACACTCTCTATCACCCTCTATCACTCTCTGACACTCTCTGACAGTCTCTGACACTCTCAGACACTCTCAGAGACTCACTATCACTCTCTGACACTCTCTGACACTTTCAGACACTCTCAGACAATCACTATCACTCTCTGACACTCTCTGCCACTCTATGACACTCTCTGACACTCACTATCACTCTCTGACACTTACTATCACTTTCTGACACTATCTGACACTCTCTGACACTCTCTATCACTCTGTGACACTCTCTGACACTCTCAGACACCCACTATCACTCTCTGACACTCTCTGCCACTCTATGACACTCTCTGACACTCACTATCACTCTCTGACACTCTCAGACACGTACTATCACTCTCTGACACTATCTGACACTCTCTGACACTCACTATCACTCTCTGACAATCTCTATCACTCTCTGACACTGCATGGCAATCTCTGACACTCTCTGACACTCACTATCACTCTCTGACACTTTCAGACACTCACTATCACTCTCTGACACTCTCTGACACTCACTATCACTCTCGATCACTCTCTATCACTCTCTGACACTCTCTGACACTCTCTGACACTCTCGATCACTCTCTGACTCTCTCTGACACTCTCAGACACTCTCAGACACTCTCTGATAGTCTCTGACAGTCACTATCACTCTCTGACACTCTCTGACACTCTCTGACACTCCCTATCACTCTCTGACACTCTCTATCACCCTCTATCACCTTCTATCACCCTCTATCACTCTCTGACACTCTCTGACACTCTCTGACACTCTCAGACACTCACTATCACTCTCTGTCACTTTCAGACACTCTCAGACACTCTCTGACACTCACTATCACTCTCTGACACTCTCTGACACTCTCTGACACTCCCTATCACTCTCTGACACTCTCTATCACCCTCTATCACTCTCTGACACTCTCTGACAGTCTCTGACACTCTCAGACACTCTCAGAGACTCACTATCACTCTCTGACACTCTCTGACACTTTCAGACACTCTCAGACAATCACTATCACTCTCTGACACTCTCTGCCACTCTATGACACTCTCTGACACTCACTATCACTCTCTGACACTTACTATCACTTTCTGACACTATCTGACACTCTCTGACACTCTCTATCACTCTGTGACACTCTCTGACACTCTCAGACACCCACTATCACTCTCTGACACTCTCTGCCACTCTATGACACTCTCTGACACTCACTATCACTCTCTGACACTCTCAGACACTTACTATCACTCTCTGACACTATCTGACACTCTCTGACACTCACTATCACTCTCTGACAATCTCTATCACTCTCTGACACTGCATGGCAATCTCTGACACTCTCTGACACTCACTATCACTCTCTGACACTTTCAGACACTCACTATCACTCTCTGACACTCTCTGACACTCACTATCACTCTCGATCACTCTCTATCACTCTCTGACACTCTCTGACACTCTCTGACACGCTCTATGACTCTCTGACTCTCTCTGACACTCTCTGACACTCTCAGACACTCTCAGACACTCTCAGACACTCTCTGATAGTCTCTGACAGTCACTATCACTCTCTATCACTCTCTATCACTCTCTGACACTCTCTGACACTCACTATCACTGTCTGACACTCTCTGACACTCACTATCACCCTCTATCGACCTCTATCACTCTCTGACACTCTCTGACACTCTCTGACACTCTCAGACACTCTCAGACACTCACTATCACTCTCTGACACTCTCTGACACTCACTATCACTCTCTGACACTCTCTATCACTCTCTGACACTCTATGACACTCTCTGACGCTCTCTGACACTCACTATCACTATCTGACACACTCAGAGACTCACTGTCACTCTCTGATACTCTCTGACACTCACTATCACTCTCTGACAATCTCTATCACTCTCTGACTCTGCATGGCACTCTCTGACACTCTCTGAAACTCACTATCACTCTCTGACGCTCTCAGACACTCACTATCACTCTCTGACACTCTCTGACACTCACTATCACTCTCGATCACTCTCTATCACTCTCTGACACTCGCTGACACTCGCTGACACTCTCAGACACTCTCAGACACTCTCTGACACTCTCTATCACTCTCTGACACTCTCTGACACTCACTATCACTCTCGATCACTCTCTATCACTCTCTGACACTCGCTGACACTCTCAGACACTCTCAGACACTCTCTGACACTCTCTATCACTCTCTGACATTATGTGACACTCTCAGACACTCTCAGACACACACTTTCACTCTCTGACACTCTCTGCAACTCACCATCACTCTCTGACACTCTCTGACAATCCGTATAACTCTCTGACACTCTGTTTAACTCTCTGACACTCTCTGACACTCTCTGATACTCTCTGCCAATCTCAGACACTCTCAGACACTCACTATCACTCTCTGATACACTCTGACACTCAATATCACTCTCTGACACTCTCTATCACTCTCTGACACTCTCAGACACTCTCTGACACTCTCTATCACTCTCTGACACTCTCTGACTCTCACTATCACTCTCTGACACTCTCAGACACTCACTATCACTCTCTGACACTCTCTGACACTCTCAGAGACTCACTGTCACGCTCTGATACTCTCTGACACTCACTATCACTCTCTGACACTCTCTATCACTCTCTGACACTTTATGACACTCTCTGACGCTCTCTGACACTCACTATCACTCTCTGACACTCTCAGAGACTCACTGTCACTCTCTGATACTCTCTGACACTCACTATCACTCTCTGACAATCTCTATCACTCTCTGACACTGCATGGCACTCTCTGACACTCTCTGACACTCACTATCACTCTCTGACACTCTCAGACACTCACTATCACTCTCTGACACTCTCTGACACTCACTATCACTCTCGATCACTCTCTATCACTCTCTGACACTCACTGACACTCTCAGACACTCTCAGACACTCTCTGACACTCTCTATCACTCTCTGACATTATGTGACACTCTCAGACACTCTCAGACACACACTTTCACTCTCTGACACTCTCTGCAACTCACCATCACTCTCTGACACTCTCTGACAATCCGTATAACTCTCTGACACTCTGTTTAACTCTCTGACACTCTCTGACACTCTCTGATACTCTCTGCCAATCTCAGACACTCTCAGACAATCACTATCACTCTCTGATACTCTCTGACACTCAACATCACTCTCTGACACTCTCTATCACTCTCTGACACTCTCTGACACTCTCTGACACTCTCTGACACTCACTATCACTCTCTGACACTCTCAGACACTCACTATCACTCTCTGACAATCTCTGACACTCACTGTCACTCTCTAGAACTCTCTGACACTCTCTGACACTCTCTGAAACTCTCTGACACTCTGAAACACTCTCTGAAACTCTCTGACACTCTGAGACACTCTCTGAAACTCTCTGACACTCTGAGACTCTCTCAGACACTCTCAGACACTCTCAGACCCTCACTATCACTCTCTGAAACACACTATCACTCTCTGACACTCTCTAACACTCTCGATCACTCTCTGACACTCTCTGACACTCTCTATCACTTTCGGACACTCTCTGACACTCTCAGACACTCACTAACACTCTCTGAAACTCACTATCACTCTCTGACACTCTCTGACACTCTCTGAAACTCTCTGACACTCTCGATCACTCTCGATCACTCTCTGACACTCTCTATCTCTCTCTATCGCTCTCTGACACTCTCTGAGACTCTCAGACACTCTCTGACAATCTCTATCGCTCTCTGACACTCTCGGACACTCTCTGACACTCTCTATCACTCTCTATCACTCTCTGACACTCTCTGACACTCACTATCACTCTCTGACACTCTCTGACACTCTCTATCACTCTCTGACACTCTCTGACACTCTCTGACACTCTCTATCACTCTCTGACACTCTCTGACACTCTCTATCACTCACGATCACTCTCCATCACTCACAATCAATCTCCGAAAATTTCTGACACTCTCTGACACTCTCGATCACTCTCTGGCACTCTCTGACACTCTCTGACACTCTAGATCACTCTCTGACTCTCTCTGACACTCTCAGACACTCTCAGACACTCTCTGATAGTCTCTGACAGTCACTATCACTCTCTGACACTCACTATCACTCTCTGACACTCTCTGACACTCTCTGACACTCCCTATCACTCTCTGACACTCTCTATCACCCTCTATCACCCTCTATCACCCTCTATCACTCTCTGACACTCTCTGACATTCTCTGACACTCTCAGACACTCTCAGACACTCACTATCACTCTCTGACACTTTCAGACACTCTCAGACACTCTCTGACACTCACTATCACTCTCTGACACTCTCTGACACTCTCTGACACTCCCTATCACTCTCTGACACTCTCTATCACCCTCTATCACTCTCTGACACTCTCTGACAGTCTCTGACACTCTCAGACACTCTCAGAGACTCACTATCACTCTCTGACACTCTCTGACACTTTCAGACAATCTCAGACAATCACTATCACTCTCTGACACTCTCTGCCACTCTATGACACTCTCTGACACTCACTATCACTCTCTGACACTTACTATCACTTTCTGACACTATCTGACACTCTCTGACACTCTCTATCACTCTGTGACACTCTCTGACACTCTCAGACACCCACTATCACTCTCTGACACTCTCTGCCACTCTATGACACTCTCTGACACTCACTATCACTCTCTGACACTCTCAGACACTTACTATCACTCTCTGACACTATCTGACACTCTCTGACACTCACTATCACTCTCTGACAATCTCTATCACTCTCTGACACTGCATGGCACTCTCTGACACTCTCTGACACTCACTATCACTCTCTGACACTCTCAGACACTCACTATCACTCTCTGACACTCTCTGACACTCACTATCACTCTCGATCACACTCTATCACTCTCTGACACTCTCTGACACTCTCTATCACTCTCTGACACTATGTGACACTCTCAGACACTCTCAGACACTCACTTTCACTCTCTGACACTCTCTGAAACTCACCATCACTCTCTGACACTCTCTGACACTCTGTATAACTCTCTGACACTCTGTTTAACTCTCTGACACTCTCTCACACTCTCTGACACTCTCTGCCAATCTCAGACACTCTCAGACACTCACTATCACTCTCTGATACACTCTGACACTCAATATCACTCTCTGACACTCTCTATCACTCTCTGACACTCTCAGACACTCTCTGACAATCTCAGACACTCTCAGACACTCACTATCACTCTCTGATACTCTCTGACACTCAATATCACTCTCTGACACTCTCTATCACTCTCTGACACTCTCAGACACTCTCTGACACTCTCTGACACTCTCTGACACTCACTATCACTCTCTGACACTCTCAGACACTCACTATCACTCTCTGACAATCTCTGACACTCACTGTCACTCTCTAGAACTCTCTGACACTCTCTGACACTCTCTGAAACTCTCTGACACTCTGAGACACTCTCTGAAACTCTCTGACACTCTGAGACACTCTCAGACACTCTCAGACACTCTCAGACCCTCACTATCACTCTCTGAAACATACTATCACTCTCTGACACTCTCTGACACTCTCGACCACTCTCTGACACTCTCTGACACTCTCTATCAATTTTGGACACTCTCTGACACTCTCAGACACTCACTATCAATCGCTGAAACTCACTATCACTCTCTGACACTCTCTGACACTCTCTGACACTCTCAGACACTCTCTGACACTCTCTATCACTCTCTGACACTCTCAGACACTCTCTGACACTCTCTATCACTCTCTATCACTCTCTGACACTCTCTGACACTCACTATCACTCTCTGACACTCTCTGACACTCTCTATCACTCTCTGACACTCTCTGACACTCTCTGACACTCTCTATCACTCTCTGACAATCTCTGACACTCTCTATCACTCACGATCACTCTCCATCACTCACAATCAATCTCCGAAAATTTCTGACACTCTCTGACACTCTCTATCACTCTCTGACACTCTTTATCACCCTCTATCACCCTCTATCACCCTCTATCACTCTCTGACACTCTCTGACACTCTCTGACACTCTCAGACACTCTCAGACACTCACTATCACTCTCTGACACTTTCAGACACTCTCAGACACTCTCTGACACTCACTATCACTCTCTGACACTCTCTGACACTCTCTGACACTCCCTATCACTCTCTGACACTCTCTATCACCCTCTATCACTCCCTGACACTCTCTGACAGTCTCTGACACTCTCAGAGACTCACTATCACTCTCTGACACTCTCTGACACTTTCAGACACTCTCAGACAATCACTATCACTCTCTGACACTCTCTGCCACTCTATGACACTCTCTGACACTCACTATCACTCTCTGACACTTACTATCACTTTCTGACACTATCTGACACTCTCTGACACTCTCTATCACTCTGTGACACTCTCTGACACTCTCAGACACCCACTATCACTCTCTGACACTCTCTGCCACTCTATGACACTCTCTGACACTCACTATCACTCTCTGACACTCTCAGACACTTACTATCACTCTCTGACAATCTCTATCACTCTCTGACACTGCATGGCACTCTCTGACACTCTCTGACACTCACTATCACTCTCTGACACTCTCAGACACTCACTATCACTCTCTGACACTCTCTGACACTCACTATCTCTCTCGATCACTCTCTATCACTCTCTGACACTCTCTGACACTCTCAGACACGCTCAGACACTCTCTGACACTCTCTATCACTCTCTGACACTATGTGACACTCTCAGACACTGTCAGACACTCACTTTCACTCTCTGACACTCTCTGAAACTCACCATCACTCTCTGACACTCTCTGACGCTCCGTATAACTCTGTGACACTCTGTTTGACTCTCTGACACTCTCTCACACTCTCTGACACTCTCTGCCAATCTCAGACACTCTCAGACACTCACTATCACTCTCTGATACACTCTGACACTCAATATCACTCTCTGACACTCCCTATCTCGCTCTGACACTCTCAGACACTCTCTGACAATCTCAGACACTCTCAGGCACTCACTATCACTCTCTGATACTCTCTGACACTCAATATCACTCTCTGACACTCTCTATCACTCTCTGACACTCTCAGACAATCTCTGACACTCTCTGACACTCTCTGACACTCACTATCACTCTCTGACACTCTCAGACACTCACTATCACTCTCTGACAATCTCTGACACTCACTGTCACTCTCTAGAACTCTCTGACACTCTCTGACACTCTCTGAAACTCTCTGACACTCTGAAACACTCTCTGAAACTCTCTGACACTCTGAGACACTCTCAGACACTCTCAGACCCTCACTATCACTCTCTGACACTCTCTATCACTTTCGGACACTCTCTGACACTCTCAGACACTCACTATCACTCGCTGAAACTCACTATCACTCTCTGACACTCTCTGACACTCTCGATCACTCTCGATCACTCTCTGACACTCTCTGACACTCTCTATCTCTCTCTATCACTCTCAGACACTCTCTGACACTCTCAGACACTCTCTGACACTCTCTATCACTCTCTGACACTCTCGGACACTCTCTGACACTCTCTATCACTCTCTATCACTCTCTGACACTCTCTGACACTCACTATCACTCTGTGACAATCTCTGACACTCTCTATCACTCTCTGACACTCTCTGACACTCTCTGACACTCACTATCACTCTCTGACACTCTCTGACACTCTCGATCACTCTCTGACACTCTCTGACACTCTCTATCACTCTCTGACACTCTCTGACACTCTCTATCACTCTCTATCACTCTCTGACACTCTCTGACACTCACTATCACTCTGTGACACTCTCTGACACTCTCTATCACTCTCTGACACTCTCTGACATTCTCTGACACTCTCTATCACTCTCTGACTCTCTCTGACACTCTCAGACACTCTCAGACACTCTCTGATAGTCTCTGACAGTCACTATCACTCTCTGACACTCTCTGACACTCCCTATCACTCTCTGACACTCTCTATCACCCTCTATCACCTTCTATCACCCTCTATCACTCTCTGACCCTCTCTGACACTCTCTGACACTCTCAGACACTCACTATCACTCTCTGTCACTTTCAGACACTCTCAGACACTCTCTGACACTCACTATCACTCTCTGACACTCTCTGACACTCTCTGACACTCCCTATCACTCTCTGACACTCTCTATCACCCTCTATCACTCTCTGAAACTCTCTGACAGTCTCTGACACTCTCAGACACTCTCAGAGACTCACTATCACTCTCTGACACTCTCTGACACTTTCAGACACTCTCAGACAATCACTATCACTCTCTGACACTCTCTGCCACTCTATGACACTCTCTGACACTCACTATCACTCTCTGACACTTACTATCACTTTCTGACACTATCTGACACTCTCTGACACTCTCTATCACTCTGTGACACTCTCTGACACTCTCAGACACCCACTATCACTCTCTGACACTCTCTGCCACTCTATGACACTCTCTGACACTCACTATCACTCTCTGACACTCTCAGACACTTACTATCACTCTCTGACACTATCTGACACTCTCTGACACTCACTATCACTCTCTGACAATCTCTATCACTCTCTGACACGGCATGGCAATCTCTGACACTCTCTGACACTCACTATCACTCTCTGACACTTTCAGACACTCACTATCACTCTCTGACACTCTCTGACACTCACTATCACTCTCGATCACTCTCTATCACTCTCTGACACTCTCTGACACTCTCTGACACTCTCGATCACTCTCTGACTCTCTCTGACACTCTCAGACACTCTCAGACACTCTCTGATAGTCTCTGACAGTCACTATCACTCTCTGACACTCTCTGACACTCTCTGACACTCCCTATCACTCTCTGACACTCTCTATCACCCTCTATCACCTTCTATCACCCTCTATCACTCTCTGACACTCTCTGACACTCTCAGACACTCACTATCACTCTCTGTCACTTTCAGACACTCTCAGACACTCTCTGACACTCACTATCACTCTCTGACACTCTCTGACACTCTCTGACACTCCCTATCACTCTCTGACACTCTCTATCACCCTCTATCACTCTCTGACACTGTCTGACAGTCTCTGACACTCTCAGACACTCTCAGAGACTCACTATCACTCTCTGACACTCTCTGACACTTTCAGACACTCTCAGACAATCACTATCACTCTCTGACACTCTCTGCCACTCTATGACACTCTCTGACACTCACTATCACTCTCTGACACTTACTATCACTTTCTGACACTATCTGACACTCTCTGACACTCTCTATCACTCTGTGACACTCTCTGACACTCTCAGACACCCACTATCACTCTCTGACACTCTCTGCCACTCTATGACACTCTCTGACACTCACTATCACTCTCTGACACTCTCAGACACTTACTATCACTCTCTGACACTATCTGACACTCTCTGACACTCACTATCACTCTCTGACAATCTCTATCACTCTCTGACACTGCATGGCAATCTCTGACACTCTCTGACACTCACTATCACTCTCTGACATTCTCTGACACTCACTATCACTCTCGATCACTCTCTATCACTCTCTGACACTCTCTGACACTCTCTGACACGCTCTATGACTCTCTGACTCTCTCTGACACTCTCTGACACTCTCAGACACTCTCAGACACTCTCAGACACTCTCTGACACTCACTATCACCCTCTATCGACCTCTATCACTCTCTGACACTCTCTGACACTCTCTGGCACTCTCTGTCACTCTCTGACACTCACTATCACTCTCTGACACTCTCAGACACTCACTATCACTCTCTGACACTCTCTGAAACTCACTACCACTCTCGATCAGTCTCTATCACTCTCTGACACTCTCTGACACTCTCAGACACTCTCAGACACTCTCTGACACTCTCTATCACTCTTTGACACTATGTGACACTCTCAGACACTCTCTGACACTCACTTTCACTCTCTGACACTCTCTGAAACTCACCATCACTCTCTGACACTCTCTGACACTCCGTATAACTCTCTGACACTCTGTTTAACTCTCTGACACTCTCTCACACTCTCTGACACTCTCTGCCAATCTCAGACACTCTCAGACACTCACTATCACTCTCTGATACACTCTGACACTCAATATCACTCTCTGACACTCTCTATCACTGTCTGACACTCTCAGACACTCTCTGACAATCTCAGACACTCTCAGATACTCACTATCACTCTCTGATACTCTCTGACACTCAATATCACTCTCTGACACTCTCTATCACTCTCTGACACTCTCAGACACTCTCTGACACTTTCTGACACTCTCTGACACTCACTATCACTCTCTGACACTCTCAGACAATCACTATCACTCTCTGACAATCTCTGACACTCACTGTCACTCTCTAGAACTCTCTGACACTCTCTGACACTCTCTGAAACTCTCTGACACTCTGAGACACTCTCTGAAACTCTCTGACACTCTGAGACACTCTCAGACACTCTCAGACACTCTCAGACCCTCACTATCACTCTCTGAAACACACTATCACTCTCTGACACTCTCTGACACTCTCTGTCACTCTCTGACACTCACTATCACTCTCTGACACTCTCAGACACTCACTATCACTCTCTGACACTCTCTGACACTCACTACCACTCTCGATCAGTCTCTATCACTCTCTGACACTCTCTGACACTCTCAGACACTCTCAGACACTCTCAGACACTCTCTGACACTCTCTATCACTCTTTGACACTATGTGACACTCTCAGACACTCTCTGACACTCACTTTCACTCTCTGACACTCTCTGAAACTCACCATCACTCTCTGACACTCTCTGACACTCCGTATAACTCTCTGACACTCTGTTTAACTCTCTGACACTCTCTCACACTCTCTGACACTCTCTGCCAATCTCAGACAATCTCAGACACTCACTATCACTCTCTGATACACTCTGACACTCAATATCACTCTCTGACACTCTCTATCACTGTCTGACACTCTCAGACACTCTCTGACAATCTCAGACACTCTCAGATACTCACTATCACTCTCTGATACTCTCTGACACTCAATATCACTCTCTGACACTCTCTATCACTCTCTGACACTCTCAGACACTCTCTGACACTTTCTGACACTCTCTGACACTCACTATCACTCTCTGACACTCTCAGACAATCACTATCACTCTCTGACAATCTCTGACACTCACTGTCACTCTCTAGAACTCTCTGACACTCTCTGACACTCTCTGAAACTCTCTGACACTCTGAGACACTCTCTGAAACTCTCTGACACTCTGAGAAACTCTCAGACACTCTCAGACACTCTCAGACCTTCACTATCACTCTCTGACACTCTCTGACACTTTCAGACACTCTCTATCACTCTGTGACACTCTCAGACACTCTCTATCACTCTCTGACAATCTCTGACACTCTCTGACACTCTCTGACACTCACTATCACTCCCTGACACTCTCTGACACTCTCCGACACTCTCGGGCACTCACTGTCACTCTATGACACTCTCTATCACTGTCTGACACTCTTTGACACTTTCTATCACTCTCTGACTCTCTCTGACACTCTCTATCACTCTCTATCATTCTCTATCACTCTCTATCACTCTCTGACAATCTCAGACACTCTCTGACACTCTCAGACACTCACTATCACTCTCTGACACACTCTATCACTCTCTGACATTCTCTGACACTCTCTATCACACTCTATTACTCTCTGACACTCTCTGACACTCTCTGACACCCTCGGACACGCACTATCACTCTATGGCACTCTCTATCACTGTCTGACACACTTTGACACTTTCTATCATTCTCTGACACTCTCTGACACTCTCAGACACTCACAATCACTCTCTGACACTCTCTATGACTCTATGACACTCTCTGACACTCTCTATCACTCTCTGACACTCACTATCACTCTCTGACACTCTCTATCACTCTCTGAGTCTCTATGACACTCTCTGACACACGCTGACACTCACTATCACTCTCTGACACTCTCAGACACTCTATCACTCTCTGACACTCTCTGACACTCAATATCACTCTCTATCACTCTCAGACACTCTCAGAAACTCTCAGACACTCTCAGACACTCACTATCGCTCTCTGACACTCTGTGACACTGTCTGATACTCACTATCACTCTCTGACACTCTATGAAACTCTCTGACACTCTCAGACACTCACTAACACTCTCTTACACTCACTATCACTCACTGACACTCTCTGACACTCTCTGACACTCTCTATCACGCTCCATCACTCTCTGACACTCTCTGACACTCTCCGACACTCTCCGACACTCTCTGACACTCTATCACTAACGATCACTCTCTGACCCTCTCTGACACTCTTTGACACTCTCTGACACTATCTATCACTCTCTGACACTCTCATACAATCTCTGACCCTCTCTGACACTCACTATCACTCTCTATCACTCTCTGACACTATCTGACACACTCAGACACTCTCAGACACTCACTTTCACTCTCTGACACTCTCTGAAACTCACTATCACTCTCTGACAATCTCAGACACTCTCTGACACTCTCTGACACTCTCTGACACTCACTATCACTCTCAGACACTCACTATCACTCTCTGACACTCTCTGACACTCTCTGACACTCACTGTCACTCTCTAGAACTCTCTGACACTCTCTGACTCTCTCTGACACTCTCTGACACTCTCTGACACTCTCTGAAACTCTCAGACACTCACTATCACTCTCTGAAACACACTATCACTCTCTGACACTCTCTGACACTCTCGATCACTCTCTGACACTCTCTATCACTCTATGACACTCTCTGACACTCTCAGACATTCACTATCACTCTCTGAAACTCACTATCACTCTCTGACACTCTCTGACACTCTCGATCACTCTCTGACACTCTCTATCACTCTCTATCACTGTCTGACACTCTCAGACACTCTCAGACACTCACTATCACTCTGACACTCTCTGAAACTCTCTGACACGCTCAGACGCTCACTAACAATCTCTGACACTCTCTGACACTCACTATCACTCTCTATCACTCACAATCAATCTCCGAAAATCTCTGACACTCTCTGACACTCTCTATCACTCTCTGACACTCTCTGAAAGTCTCTATGACTCTCTGACTCTCTCTGACACTCTCTGACACTCTCAGACACTCTCAGACACTCTCTGATAGTCTCTGACAGTCACTATCACTCTCTATCACTCTCTGACACTCTCTGACACTCACTATCACTCTCTATCACCCTCTATCACTCTCTGACACGCTCTGACACTCTCTGACACTCTCAAACACTCTCAGAAACTCACTATCACTCTCTGACACTCTCTGACACTCTCAGACACTCACTACAGGCTGTTGAGAGTAGTGAGGTAGGGGATAAGGTTACAGGGACGCAAGAGGGCACTGGCAAGCAAGAACTTGGTTTAAAGTGTGTCTACTTCAACGCCAGGAGCATCCGGAATAAGGTGGGTGAGCTTGCAGCATGGGTTGGTACCTGGGATCCTGATGTTGTGGCCATTTCGGAGACATGGGTAGAGCAGGGGCAGGAATGGATGTTGCAGGTTCCGGGATTTAGATGTTTCAGAAAGAACAGAGAAGATGGGTAAAAGAGGGGGGGGTGTGGCATTGTTAATCAAGGAAAGTATTACAGCGGCAGAAAGGACGTTTGAGGACTCGTCTACTGAGGTAGTCTGGGCCGAGGTTAGAAACAGGAGAGGAGAGGTCACCCTGTTGGGAGTTTTCTATAGACCTCCGAATAGTTCCAGAGATGTAGAGGAAAGGATAGCGAAGATGATTCTCGACAGGAGCGAGAGTAACAGGGTAGTGGTTATGGGGGACTTTAACTTTCCAAATATTGACTGGAAATACTATAGTTCGAGTACTTTAGATGGGTCTGTTTTTGTCCAGTGTGTGCAGGAGGGTTTTCTGACACAGTATGTGGACAGGCCAACCAGGGGCGATGCCACATTGGATTTGGTACTGGGTAATGAACCCGGCCAGGTGTTTGATTTAGATGTAGGTGAGCACTTTGGCGATAGTGATCACAATTCGGTTAGGTTTACCTTAGCGATGGGCAGGGACAGGTATATACCGCAGGGCAAGAATTATAGCTGGGGGAAAGGAAATTATGATGCGATTAGGCAAGATTTAGGATGCATAGGATGGGGAAGGAAACTGCAGGGGATGGGCACAAACGAAATGTGGAGCTTATTCAAGGAGCAGCTAATGCGTGTCCTTGATAAGTATGTACCTGTCAGGCAGGGAGGAAGTTGTCGAGCAAGGGAGCCGTGGTTTACTCAAGAAGTTGAAGCGCTTGTCAAGAGGAAGAGGGCGGCTTATGTTAGGATGAGACGTGAAGGCTCAGTTAGGGCGCTTGAGAGTTACAAGCTAGCCAGGAAGGATCTAAAGGGAGGGCTAAGAAGAGCAAGGAGAGGACACGAGAAGTCATTGGCGGATAGGATCAAAGAAAACCCTAAGGCTTTCTATAGGTATATCAGGAATAAACGAATGATAAGAGTTAGAACAGGGCCAATCAAGGATAGTAGTGGGAAGTTGTGTGCGGAATCAGAGGAGATAGGGGAAGCGTTAAATGAATATTTTTCGTCAGTATTTACAGTAGAGAAAGAAAATGTTGCCGAGGAGATTACTGAGATACAGCCTACTAGGCTAGATGGGATTGAGATTCACAAGGAGGAGGTGTTAGCAATTTTGGAAAGAGTGAAAATAGATAAGTCCCCTGGGCCAGATGGGATTTATCCTAGGATTCTCTGGGAAGCCAGGGAGGAGATTGCAGAGCCGTTGTTGTTGATCTTTAAGTCGTCATTGTCGACAGGAGTAGTGCCGGAGGACTGGAGGATAGCAAATGTTGTCCCCTTGTTCAAGAAGGGGAGTAGAGACAGCCCTGGTAATTATAGACCTGTGAGCCTTACTTCGGTTGTGGGTAAAATGTTGGAAAAGGTTATAAGAGACAGGATTTATAATCATCTTGAAAAGAATAAGTTCATTTGCGATAGTCAGCACGGTTTTGTGAAAGGTAGGTCGTGCCTCACAAACCTTATTGAGTTTTTCGAGAAGGTGACCAAACAGGTGGATGAGGGTAAAGCCGTGGATGTGGTGTATATGGATTTCAGTAAGGCGTTTGATAAGGTTCCCCACGGTAGGCTATTGCAGAAAATACGCAAGTATGGGGTTGAAGGTGATTTAGAGCTTTGGATCAGAAATTGGCTAGCTGAAAGAAGACAGAGGGTGGTGGTTGATGGCAAATGTTCATCCTGGAGTTTAGTTACTAGTGGTGTACCGCAAGGTTCTGTTTTGGGGCCACTGCTGTTTGTCATTTTTATAAACGACCTGGATGAGGGTGTAGAAGGGCGGGTTAGTAAATTTGCGGATGACACGAAGGTCGGTGGAGTTGTGGATAGTGTCGAAGGGTGTTGTAGGGTACAGAGGGACATAGATAGGCTGCAGAGCTGGGCTGAGAGATGGCAAATGGAGTTTAATGCGGAGAAGTGTGAGGTGATTCACTTTGGAAGGAGTAACAGCAATGCAGAGTACTGGGCTAATGGGAAGATTCTTGGTAGTGTAGATGAGCAGAGAGATCTTGGTATCCAGGTACATAAATCCCTGAAAGTTGCTACCCAGGTTAATAGGGCTGTTAAGAAGGCATATGGTGTGTTAGCCTTTATTAGTAGGGGGATCGAGTTTCAGAGCCACGGGGTCATGATGCAGCTGTACAAAACTCTGGTGAGGCCGCACCTGGAGTATTGCGTGCAGTTCTGGTCACCGCATTATAGGAAGGATGTCGAAGCTTTGGAAAGGGTGCAGAGGAGATTTACTAGGATGTTGCCTGGTATGGAAGGAAGGTCTTACGAGGAAAGGCTGAGGGACTTGGGGTTGTTTTCGTTAGAGAGAAGGAGGAGGAGAGGTGACTTAATAGAGACATATAAGATAATCAGAGGGTTAGATAGGGTGGATAGTGAGAGTCTTTTTCCTCGGATGAGGATGGCAAACACGAGGGGACATAGCTTTAAGTTGAGGGGTGAAAGATATAGGACAGATGTCAGAGGTAGTTTCTTTACGCAGAGAGTAGTAGGGGCGTGGAACGCCCTGCCTGCAACAGTAGTAGACTCGCCAACTTTAAGGGCATTTAAGTGGTCATTGGATAGACATATGGATGTAAATGGAATAGTGTAGGTCAGATGATCGGCGCAACATCGAGGGCCGAAGGGCCTGTACTGCGCTGTAATATTCTAATTCTAATTCTAATTCCAACAATCTCTGACACTCACTATCACTCACTGACACTCTCAGACACTCTCTGACACTCTCTATCACTCTCTGACACTCTCTGACACTCTCTGACACTCTCAGACACTCACTATCACTCTCTGACTCTCTCTATCACTCTCTGCCACTCTCTGCCACTATCTGACACTCTCTGACACTCTCTATCACTCCCTGACACTCTCTGACAATCTCTGACACTCTCTATCACTCTCTGACACTCTCTGAAAGTCTCTATGACTCTCTGACTCTCTCTGACACTCTCTGACAGTCACTATCACTCTCTATCACTCTCTGACACTCACTATCACTCTCTGATACTCTCTGACACTCACTATCACCCTCTATCACCCTCTATCACTCTCTGACACTCTCTGACACTCTCTGACACTCTCAGACACTCTCAGACACTCACTATCACTCTCTGACACTCTCTGACACTCTCAGACACTCACTAACAATCTCTGACACTCACTATCACTCACTGACACTCTCTGACACTCTCTGACACTCTCTATCACTCTCTGACGCTCTCTGACACTCACTATCACTCTCTGACACTCTCTGCCACTCTATGACACTCTCTGACACTTACTATCACTCTCTGACATTATCTGACACTCTTTGACACTCTCTATCACTCTGTGACACTCTCTGACACTCACTATCACTCTCTGACACTCTCTGACAGTCTCTGCCACTCTCTATCACTCTCTGACACTGTCTGACACTATCTGACACTCACTATCACTCCCTGACACTCTCTGACACTCTCTGACACTCACTATCACTCTCTGACACTCTCTGACACTTACTATCACTCTCTGACACTATCTGACACTCTCTGACACTCTCTATCACTCTGTGACACTCTCTGAAACTCACTATCACTCTCTGACACTCTCTGACACTCTATATCACTCTCTGACACTCTCTGACACTCACTATCACTCTCTGACACTCTCTGACACTGTCTGACACACTCAGACACTCTCTATCACTCTCTGACAATCTCTGACACTCTCTGACACTCTCTGACACTCTCCATCACTCCCTGACACTCTCTGACACTCTCAGACACTCTCGGGCACTCACTATCACTCTCTGACACTCTCTATCACTGTCTGACACTCTTTGACACTTTCTATCACTCTCTGACTCTCTCTGACACTCACTTTCACTCTCTGACACTCTCTGAAACTCACTACCACTCTCTGACACTCTCTGACACTCCGTATAACTCTCTGACACTCTGTTTAACTCTCTGACACTCTCTATCACTCTCTGACACTCTCTGCCAATCTCAGACACTCTCAGACACTCACTATCACTCTCTGATACTCTCTGACACTCAATATCACTCTCTGACACTCTCTATCACTCTCTGATACTCTCTGACACTCTCTGACACTCTCTATCACTCTCTGACTCTCTCTGACACTCTCAGACACTCTCAGACACTCTCTGATAGTCTCTGACAGTCACTATCACTCTCTGGCACTCTCTGACACTCACTATCACTCTCTGACACTCTCTGACACTCCCTATCACTCTCTGACACTCTCTATCACCCTCTATCACTCTCTATCACTCCCTGGCACTCTCTGACACTCACTATCACTCTCTATCACCCTCTATCACTCTCTGACACGTTCTGACACTCTCTGACACTCTCAAACACTCTCAGAAAATCACTATCACTCTCTGACACTCTCTGGCACTCTCTGACACTCTCAGACACACACTAACAATCTCTGACACTCACTATCACTCACTGACACTCTCAGACACTCTCTGACACTCTCTATCACTCTCTGACACTCTCTGACACTCTCTGACACTCTCAGACACTCACTTTCACTCTCTGACTCTCTCTGACACTCTCTGACACTCTGAGACACACTCAGACACTCTCAGACACACTCAGACAGTCACTATCACTCTCTGAAACACACTATCACTCTCTGACACTCTCTGACCCTCTCGATCACTCTCTGAAACTCTCTGACACTCTCTATCACTCTCGGACACTCTCTGACACTCTCAGACACTCTCTGACACTCTCGATCACTCTCTGACACTCTCTATCACTCTCTATCACTGTCTGACACTCTCAGACACTCTCAGACACTCACTATCACTCTGACACTCTCTGAAACTCTCTGACACGCTCAGACGCTCACTAACAATCTCTGACACTCTCTGACACTCACTATCACTCTCTATCACTCACAATCAATCTCCGAAAATCTCTGACACTCTCTGACACTCTCTATCACTCTCTGACACTCTCTGAAAGTCTCTATGACTCTCTGACTCTCTCTGACACTCTCTGACACTCTCAGACACTCTCAGACACTCTCTGATAGTCTCTGACAGTCATTATCACTCTCTATCACTCTCTGACACTCTCTGACACTCACTATCACTCTCTATCACCCTCTATCACTCTCTGACACGTTCTGACACTCTCTGACTCTCTCAAACACTCTCAGAAACTCACTATCAATCTCTGACACTCTCTGGCACTCTCTGACACTCTCAGACACACACTAACAATCTCTGACACTCACTATCACTCACTGACACTCTCAGACACTCTCTGACACTCTCTTTCACTCTCTGACACTCTCTGACACTCTCAGACACTCACTATCACTCTCTGACTATCTCTATCACTCTCTGCCACTCTCTGCCACTATCTGACACTCTCTGACACTCTCTATCACTCTCTGACACTCTCTGACACTCTCTGACACTCTCTATGACTCTCTGACTCTCTCTGACACTCTCTGACACTCTCAGACACTCTCAGACACTCTCTGATAGTCTCTGACTGTCACTATCACTCTCTATCACTCTCTGACACTCTCTGACACTCACTATCACTCTCTGATACTCTCTGACACTCACTATCACCCACTATCACCCTCTATCACTCTCTGACACTCTCTGACACTCTCAGACAATCTCAGACATTCACTATCACTCTCTGACACTCTCTGACACTCTCTGACACTCTCTGACACTCTCAGACACTCACTAACACTCTCTGACACTCACTATCACTCACTGACACTCTCTGACACTCTCTGACGCTCTCTGACACTCACTATCACTCACTGACACTCTCAGACACTCACTATCACTCTCTGCCACTCTATGACACTCTCTGACACTTACTATCACTCTCTGACATTATCTGACACTCTCTGACACTCTCTATCACTCTGTGACGCTCTCTGACACTCACTATCACTCTCTGACACTCTCTGACAGTCTCTGCCACTCTCTATCACTCTCTGACACTGTCTGACACTATCTGACACTCACTATCACTCCCTGACACTCTCTGACACTCTCTGACACTCTCTATCACTCTGTGACACTCTCTGAAACTCACTATCACTCTCTGACACTCTCTGACACTCTATATCACTCTCTGACACTCTCTGACACTCACTATCACTCTCTGACACTCTCTGAAACTCTCTGACACACTCAGACACTCTCTATCACTCTCTGACAATCTCTGACACTCTCTGACACTCTCTGACAATCTCTATCACTCCCTGACACTCTCTGACACTCTCAGACACTCTCGGGCACTCACTATCACTCTCTGACACTCTCTATCACTGTCTGACACTCTTTGACACTTTCTATCACTCTCTGACTCTCTCTGACACTCACTTTCACTCTCTGACACTCTCTGAAACTCACTATCACTCTCTGACACTCTCTGACACTCCGTATAACTCTCTGACACTCTGTTTAACTCTCTGACACTCTCTCACACTCTCTGACACTCTCTGCCAATCTCAGACACTCTCAGACACTCACTATCACTCTCTGATACTCTCTGACACTCAATATCACTCTCTGACATTCTCTATCATTCTTTGACTCTCTCAGACACTCTCTGACAATCTCAGACACTCTCAGACACTCACTGTCACTCTCTGATACTCTCTGACACTCAATATCACTCTCTGACAATCTCTATCACTCTCTGAAACTCTCTGACACTCTCTATCACTCTCGGACACTCTCTGACACTCTCAGACACTCAATATCACTCTCTGAAACTCACTATCACTCTCTGACACTCTCTGACACTATCTGACACTCTCTGACACTCTCGATCACTCTCTGACACTCTCTATCTCTCTCTATCACTCTCTGACACTCTCTATCACTCTCTGACACTCTCTGACACTCAATATCACTCTCTATCACTCTCAGACACTCTCAGACACTCTCAGACACTCTCAGACACTCACTATCACTCTCTGACACTCTGTGACACTGTCTGATACTCACTATCACTCTCTGACACTCTCTGACACTCACTATCACTCACTGACACTCTCTGAAACTCTCTGACACTCTCAGACACTCACTAACACTCTCTTACACTCACTATCACTCACTGACACTCTCTGACACTCTCTGACACTCTCTATCACGCTCCATCACTCTCTGACACTCTCTGACACTCTCCGACACTCTCCGACACTCTCTGACACTCTCTGTCACTAACGATCACTCTCTGACCCTCTCTGACCCTCTCTGACACTCTCTGACACCATCTATCACTCTCTGACACTCTCATACAATCTCTGACCCTCTCTGACATTCACTATCACTCTCTGACACTATCTGACACACTCAGACACTCTCAGACACTCACTTTCACTCTCTGACACTCTCTGAAACTCACTATCACTCTCTGACACTCTGTATAACTCTCTGACACTCTCTGACACTCTCTGACAATCTCAGACACTCTCAGACACTCACTATCACTCTCTGATACTCTCTGACACTCAATATCATTCTCTGACACTCTCTATCACTCTCTGACACTCTCAGACTCTCTCTCACACTCTCTGACACTCTCTGACACTCTTTGACACTCACTATCACTCTCAGACCCTCACTATCACTCTCTGACACTCTCTGACACTCTCTGACACTCACTGTCACTCTCTAGAACTCTCTGACACTCTCTGACTCTCTCTGACACTCTCTGACACTCTCTGACACTCTCAGAAACTCTCAGACACTCACTATCACTCTCTGAAACACACTATCACTCTCTGACACTCTCTGACACTCTCGAACACTCTCTGACACTCTCTATCACTCTATGACACTCTCTGACACTCTCAGACACTCACTATCACTCTCTGAAACTCACTATCACTCTCTGAAACTCTCTGACACTCTCTGACACTCTCGATCACTCGCTGACACTCTCTATCACTCTCTATCACTGTCTGACACTCTCAGACACTCACTATCACTCTGACACTCTCTGAATATCTTTGACACGCTCAGACGCTCACTAACAATCTCTGACACTCTCTGACACTCACTATCACTCTCTATCACTCACAATCAATCTCCGAAAATCTATGACACTCTCTGACACTCTCTATCACTCTCTGACACTCTCTGAAAGTCTCTCTGACTCTCTGACTCTCTCTGACACTCTCTGACACTCTCAGACACTCTCAGACACTCTCTGATAGTCTCTGACAGTCACTATCACTCTCTATCACTCTCTGACGCTCTCTGACACTCACTATCACTCTCTATCACCCTCTATCACTCTCTGACACGCTCTGACACTCTCTGACACTCTCAAACACTCTCAGAAACTCACTATCACTCTCTGACACTCTCTGACACTCTCTGACACTCTCAGACACTCACTAACAATCTCTGACACTCACTATCACTCACTGACACTCTCAGACACTCTCTGACACTCTCTATCACTCTCTGACACTCTCTGACACTCTCTGACACTCTCAGACACGCACTATCACTCTCTGACTCTCTCTATCACTCTCTGCCACTCTCTGCCACTATCTGACACTCTCTGACACTCTCTATCACTCTCTGACACTCTCTGACACTCTCTATGACTCTCTGACTCTTTCTGACACTCTCTGACACTCTCAGACACTCTCAGACACTCTCTGATAGTCTCTGACAGTCACTATCACTCTCTATCACTCTCTGACACTCACTATCACCCTCTATCACCCTCTATCACTCTCTGACACTCTCTGACACTCTCTGACACAGTCAGACACTCTCAGACACTCACTATCACTCTCTGACACTCTCTGACACTCTCTGACACTCTCAGACACTCACTAACAATCTCTGACACTCACTATCACTCACTGACACTTTCTGACACTCTCTGAAACTCTCTATCACTCTCTGACGCTCTCTGACACTCACTATCACTCACTGACACTCTCAGACACTCACTATCACTCTCTGACACTCTCTGCCACTCTATGACACTCTCTGACACTTACTATCACTCTCTGACATTATCTGACACTCTCTGACACTCTCTATCACTCTGTGACACTCTCTGACACTCACTATCACTCTCTGACACTCTCTAACAGTCTCTGCCACTCTGTCACTCTCTGACACTGTCTGACACTATCTGACACTCACTATCACTCCCTGACACTCTCTGACACTCTCTGACACTCACTATCACTCTCTGACACTCTCTGACACTTACTATCACTCTCTGACACTATCTGACACTCTCTATCACTCTGTGACACTCTCTGAAACTCACAATCACTCTCTGACACTCTCTGACATTCTATATCACTCTCTGACACTCTCTGACACTCACTATCACTCTCTGACACTCTCTGACACTCTCTGACACACTCAGACACTCTCTATCACTCTCTGACAATCTCTGACACTCTCTGACACTCTCTGACACTCTCCATCACTCACTATCACTCTCTGACACTCTCTATCACTGTCTGACACTCTTTGACACTTTCTATCACTCTCTGACTCTCTCTGACACTCACTTTCACTCTCTGACACTCTCTGAAACTCACTATCACTCTCTGACACTCTCTGACACTCCGTATAACTCTCTGACACTCTGTTTAACTCTCTGACACTCTCTCACACTCTCTGACACTCTCTGCCAATCTCAGACACTCTCAGACACTCACTATCACTCTCTGATACTCTCTGACACTCAATATCACTCTCTGACACTCTCTATCACTCTCTGACACTCTCTGACACTCACTATCACTCTCTGACACTCTCTGACACTCCCTATCACTCTCTGACACTCTCTATCACCCTCTATCACCCTCGATCATCCTCTATCACTCTCAGACACTCTCAGACACTCACTATCACTCTCTGACACTCTCTGACAATCTCTGACACTCTCTATCACTCTCTGACACTCTCTGACACTCTCTATGACTCTCTGACTCTTTCTGACACTCTCTGACACTCTCAGACACTCTCAGACACTCTCTGATAGTCTCTGACAGTCACTATCACTCTCTATCACTCTCTGACACTCACTATCACCCTCTATCACCCTCTATCACTCTCTGACACTCTCTGACACTCTCTGACACTCTCAGACACTCTCAGACACTCACTATCACTCTCTGACACTCTCTGACACTCTCTGACACTCTCAGACACTCACTAACAATCTCTGACACTCACTATCACTCACTGACACTTTCTGACACTCTCTGAAACTCTCTATCACTCTCTGACGCTCTCTGACACTCACTATCACTCACTGACACTCTCAGACACTCACTATCACTCTCTGACACTCTCTGCCACTCTATGACACTCTCTGACACTTACTATCACTCTCTGACATTATCTGACACTCTCTGACACTCTCTATCACTCTGTGACACTCTCTGACACTCACTATCACTCTCTGACACTCTCTAACAGTCTCTGCCACTCTCTGTCACTCTCTGACACTGTCTGACACTATCTGACACTCACTATCACTCCCTGACACTCTCTGACACTCTCTGACACTCACTATCACTCTCTGACACTCTCTGACACTTACTATCACTCTCTGACACTATCTGACACTCTCTATCACTCTGTGACACTCTCTGAAACTCACAATCACTCTCTGACACTCTCTGACACTCTATATCACTCTCTGACACTCTCTGACACTCACTATCACTCTCTGACACTCTCTGACACTCTCTGACACACTCAGACACTCTCTATCACTCTCTGACAATCTCTGACACTCTCTGACACTCTCTGACACTCTCCATCACTCACTATCACTCTCTGACACTCTCTATCACTGTCTGACACTCTTTGACACTTTCTATCACTCTCTGACTCTCTCTGACACTCACTTTCACTCTCTGACACTCTCTGAAACTCACTATCACTCTCTGACACTCTCTGACACTCCGTATAACTCTCTGACACTCTGTTTAACTCTCTGACACTCTCTCACACTCTCTGACACTCTCTGCCAATCTCAGACACTCTCAGACACTCACTATCACTCTCTGATACTCTCTGACACTCAATATCACTCTCTGACACTCTCTATCACTCTCTGACACTCTCTGACACTCACTATCACTCTCTGACACTCTCTGACACTCCCTATCACTCTCTGACACTCTCTATCACCCTCTATCACCCTCGATCATCCTCTATCACTCTCAGACACTCTCAGACACTCACTATCACTCTCTGACACTCTCTGACACTTTCAGACACTCTCTGACACTCTCAGACACTCACTAACAATCTCTGACACTCACTATCACTCACTGACACTCTCAGACACTCTCTGACACTCTCTATCACTCTCTGACACTCTCTGACACTCTCTGACACTCTCAGACACGCACTATCACTCTCTGACTCTCTCTATCACTCTCTGCCACTCTCTGCCACTATCTGACACTCTCTGACACTCTCTATCACTCTCTGACACTCTCTGACAATCTCTGACACTCTCTATCACTCTCTGACACTCTTTGACACTTTCTATCACTCTCTGACTCTCTCTGACACTCACTTTCACTCTCTGACACTCTCTGAAACTCACTATCACTCTCTGACACTCTCTGACACTCCGTATAACTCTCTGACACTCTGTTTAACTCTCTGACACTCTCTCACACTCTCTGACACTCTCTGCCAATCTCAGACACTCTCAGACACTCACTATCACTCTCTGATACTCTCTGACACTCAATATCACTCTCTGACACTCTCTATCACTCTCTGACACTCTCTGACACTCACTATCACTCTCTATCACTCTCTGACACTCACTATCACCCTCTATCACCCTCTATCACTCTCTGACACTCTCTGACACTCTCTGACACAGTCAGACACTCTCAGACACTCACTATCACTCTCTGACACTCTCTGACACTCTCTGACACTCTCAGACACTCACTAACAATCTCTGACACTCACTATCACTCACTGACACTTTCTGACACTCTCTGAAACTCTCTATCACTCTCTGACGCTCTCTGACACTCACTATCACTCACTGACACTCTCAGACACTCACTATCACTCTCTGACACTCTCTGCCACTCTATGACACTCTCTGACACTTACTATCACTCTCTGACATTATCTGACACTCTCTGACACTCTCTATCACTCTGTGACACTCTCTGACACTCACTATCACTCTCTGACACTCTCTAACAGTCTCTGCCACTCTCTGTCACTCTCTGACACTGTCTGACACTATCTGACACTCACTATCACTCCCTGACACTCTCTGACACTCTCTGACACTCACTATCACTCTCTGACACTCTCTGACACTTACTATCACTCTCTGACACTATCTGACACTCTCTATCACTCTGTGACACTCTCTGAAACTCACAATCACTCTCTGACACTCTCTGACATTCTATATCACTCTCTGACACTCTCTGACACTCACTATCACTCTCTGACACTCTCTGACACTCTCTGACACACTCAGACACTCTCTATCACTCTCTGACAATCTCTGACACTCTCTGACACTCTCTGACACTCTCCATCACTCACTATCACTCTCTGACACTCTCTATCACTGTCTGACACTCTTTGACACTTTCTATCACTCTCTGACTCTCTCTGACACTCACTTTCACTCTCTGACACTCTCTGAAACTCACTATCACTCTCTGACACTCTCTGACACTCCGTATAACTCTCTGACACTCTGTTTAACTCTCTGACACTCTCTCACACTCTCTGACACTCTCTGCCAATCTCAGACACTCTCAGACACTCACTATCACTCTCTGATACTCTCTGACACTCAATATCACTCTCTGACACTCTCTATCACTCTCTGACACTCTCTGACACTCACTATCACTCTCTGACACTCTCTGACACTCCCTATCACTCTCTGACACTCTCTATCACCCTCTATCACCCTCGATCATCCTCTATCACTCTCAGACACTCTCAGACACTCACTATCACTCTCTGACACTCTCTGACAATCTCTGACACTCTCTATCACTCTCTGACACTCTCTGACACTCTCTATGACTCTCTGACTCTTTCTGACACTCTCTGACACTCTCAGACACTCTCAGACACTCTCTGATAGTCTCTGACAGTCACTATCACTCTCTATCACTCTCTGACACTCACTATCACCCTCTATCACCCTCTATCACTCTCTGACACTCTCTGACACTCTCTGACACTCTCAGACACTCTCAGACACTCACTATCACTCTCTGACACTCTCTGACACTCTCTGACACTCTCAGACACTCACTAACAATCTCTGACACTCACTATCACTCACTGACACTTTCTGACACTCTCTGAAACTCTCTATCACTCTCTGACGCTCTCTGACACTCACTATCACTCACTGACACTCTCAGACACTCACTATCACTCTCTGACACTCTCTGCCACTCTATGACACTCTCTGACACTTACTATCACTCTCTGACATTATCTGACACTCTCTGACACTCTCTATCACTCTGTGACACTCTCTGACACTCACTATCACTCTCTGACACTCTCTAACAGTCTCTGCCACTCTCTGTCACTCTCTGACACTGTCTGACACTATCTGACACTCACTATCACTCCCTGACACTCTCTGACACTCTCTGACACTCACTATCACTCTCTGACACTCTCTGACACTTACTATCACTCTCTGACACTATCTGACACTCTCTATCACTCTGTGACACTCTCTGAAACTCACAATCACTCTCTGACACTCTCTGACACTCTATATCACTCTCTGACACTCTCTGACACTCACTATCACTCTCTGACACTCTCTGACACTCTCTGACACACTCAGACACTCTCTATCACTCTCTGACAATCTCTGACACTCTCTGACACTCTCTGACACTCTCCATCACTCACTATCACTCTCTGACACTCTCTATCACTGTCTGACACTCTTTGACACTTTCTATCACTCTCTGACTCTCTCTGACACTCACTTTCACTCTCTGACACTCTCTGAAACTCACTATCACTCTCTGACACTCTCTGACACTCCGTATAACTCTCTGACACTCTGTTTAACTCTCTGACACTCTCTCACACTCTCTGACACTCTCTGCCAATCTCAGACACTCTCAGACACTCACTATCACTCTCTGATACTCTCTGACACTCAATATCACTCTCTGACACTCTCTATCACTCTCTGACACTCTCTGACACTCACTATCACTCTCTGACACTCTCTGACACTCCCTATCACTCTCTGACACTCTCTATCACCCTCTATCACCCTCGATCATCCTCTATCACTCTCAGACACTCTCAGACACTCACTATCACTCTCTGACACTCTCTGACACTTTCAGACACTCTCTGACACTCTCAGACACTCACTAACAATCTCTGACACTCACTATCACTCACTGACACTCTCAGACACTCTCTGACACTCTCTATCACTCTCTGACACTCTCTGACACTCTCTGACACTCTCAGACACGCACTATCACTCTCTGACTCTCTCTATCACTCTCTGCCACTCTCTGCCACTATCTGACACTCTCTGACACTCTCTATCACTCTCTGACACTCTCTGACAATCTCTGACACTCTCTATCACTCTCTGACACTCTTTGACACTTTCTATCACTCTCTGACTCTCTCTGACACTCACTTTCACTCTCTGACACTCTCTGAAACTCACTATCACTCTCTGACACTCTCTGACACTCCGTATAACTCTCTGACACTCTGTTTAACTCTCTGACACTCTCTCACACTCTCTGACACTCTCTGCCAATCTCAGACACTCTCAGACACTCACTATCACTCTCTGATACTCTCTGACACTCAATATCACTCTCTGACACTCTCTATCACTCTCTGACACTCTCTGACACTCACTATCACTCTCTATCACTCTCTGACACTCACTATCACCCTCTATCACCCTCTATCACTCTCTGACACTCTCTGACACTCTCTGACACAGTCAGACACTCTCAGACACTCACTATCACTCTCTGACACTCTCTGACACTCTCTGACACTCTCAGACACTCACTAACAATCTCTGACACTCACTATCACTCACTGACACTTTCTGACACTCTCTGAAACTCTCTATCACTCTCTGACGCTCTCTGACACTCACTATCACTCACTGACACTCTCAGACACTCACTATCACTCTCTGACACTCTCTGCCACTCTATGACACTCTCTGACACTTACTATCACTCTCTGACATTATCTGACACTCTCTGACACTCTCTATCACTCTGTGACACTCTCTGACACTCACTATCACTCTCTGACACTCTCTAACAGTCTCTGCCACTCTCTGTCACTCTCTGACACTGTCTGACACTATCTGACACTCACTATCACTCCCTGACACTCTCTGACACTCTCTGACACTCACTATCACTCTCTGACACTCTCTGACACTTACTATCACTCTCTGACACTATCTGACACTCTCTATCACTCTGTGACACTCTCTGAAACTCACAATCACTCTCTGACACTCTCTGACACTCTATATCACTCTCTGACACTCTCTGACACTCACTATCACTCTCTGACACTCTCTGACACTCTCTGACACACTCAGACACTCTCTATCACTCTCTGACAATCTCTGACACTCTCTGACACTCTCTGACACTCTCCATCACTCACTATCACTCTCTGACACTCTCTATCACTGTCTGACACTCTTTGACACTTTCTATCACTCTCTGACTCTCTCTGACACTCACTTTCACTCTCTGACACTCTCTGAAACTCACTATCACTCTCTGACACTCTCTGACACTCCGTATAACTCTCTGACACTCTGTTTAACTCTCTGACACTCTCTCACACTCTCTGACACTCTCTGCCAATCTCAGACACTCTCAGACACTCACTATCACTCTCTGATACTCTCTGACACTCAATATCACTCTCTGACACTCTCTATCACTCTCTGACACTCTCTGACACTCACTATCACTCTCTGACACTCTCTGACACTCCCTATCACTCTCTGACACTCTCTATCACCCTCTATCACCCTCGATCATCCTCTATCACTCTCAGACACTCTCAGACACTCACTATCACTCTCTGACACTCTCTGACAATCTCTGACACTCTCTATCACTCTCTGACACTCTCTGACACTCTCTATGACTCTCTGACTCTTTCTGACACTCTCTGACACTCTCAGACACTCTCAGACACTCTCTGATAGTCTCTGACAGTCACTATCACTCTCTATCACTCTCTGACACTCACTATCACCCTCTATCACCCTCTATCACTCTCTGACACTCTCTGACACTCTCTGACACTCTCAGACACTCTCAGACACTCACTATCACTCTCTGACACTCTCTGACACTCTCTGACACTCTCAGACACTCACTAACAATCTCTGACACTCACTATCACTCACTGACACTTTCTGACACTCTCTGAAACTCTCTATCACTCTCTGACGCTCTCTGACACTCACTATCACTCACTGACACTCTCAGACACTCACTATCACTCTCTGACACTCTCTGCCACTCTATGACACTCTCTGACACTTACTATCACTCTCTGACATTATCTGACACTCTCTGACACTCTCTATCACTCTGTGACACTCTCTGACACTCACTATCACTCTCTGACACTCTCTAACAGTCTCTGCCACTCTCTGTCACTCTCTGACACTGTCTGACACTATCTGACACTCACTATCACTCCCTGACACTCTCTGACACTCTCTGACACTCACTATCACTCTCTGACACTCTCTGACACTTACTATCACTCTCTGACACTATCTGACACTCTCTATCACTCTGTGACACTCTCTGAAACTCACAATCACTCTCTGACACTCTCTGACACTCTATATCACTCTCTGACACTCTCTGACACTCACTATCACTCTCTGACACTCTCTGACACTCTCTGACACACTCAGACACTCTCTATCACTCTCTGACAATCTCTGACACTCTCTGACACTCTCTGACACTCTCCATCACTCACTATCACTCTCTGACACTCTCTATCACTGTCTGACACTCTTTGACACTTTCTATCACTCTCTGACTCTCTCTGACACTCACTTTCACTCTCTGACACTCTCTGAAACTCACTATCACTCTCTGACACTCTCTGACACTCCGTATAACTCTCTGACACTCTGTTTAACTCTCTGACACTCTCTCACACTCTCTGACACGCTCTGCCAATCTCAGACACTCTCAGACACTCACTATCACTCTCTGATACTCTCTGACACTCAATATCACTCTCTGACACTCTCTATCACTCTCTGACACTCTCTGACACTCACTATCACTCTCTGACACTCTCTGACACTCCCTATCACTCTCTGACACTCTCTATCACCCTCTATCACCCTCGATCATCCTCTATCACTCTCAGACACTCTCAGACACTCACTATCACTCTCTGACACTCTCTGACACTTTCAGACACTCTCTGACACTCTCAGACACTCACTAACAATCTCTGACACTCACTATCACTCACTGACACTCTCAGACACTCTCTGACACTCTCTATCACTCTCTGACACTCTCTGACACTCTCTGACACTCGCAGACACGCACTATCACTCTCTGACTCTCTCTATCACTCTCTGCCACTCTCTGCCACTATCTGACACTCTCTGACACTCTCTATCACTCTCTGACACTCTCTGACAATCTCTGACACTCTCTATCACTCTCTGACACTCTTTGACACTTTCTATCACTCTCTGACTCTCTCTGACACTCACTTTCACTCTCTGACACTCTCTGAAACTCACTATCACTCTCTGACACTCTCTGACACTCCGTATAACTCTCTGACACTCTGTTTAACTCTCTGACACTCTCTCACACTCTCTGACACTCTCTGCCAATCTCAGACACTCTCAGACACTCACTATCACTCTCTGATACTCTCTGACACTCAATATCACTCTCTGACACTCTCTATCACTCTCTGACACTCTCTGACACTCACTATCACTCTCTGACACTCTCTGACACTCCCTATCACTCTCTGACACTCTCTATCACCCTCTATCACCCTCGATCATCCTCTATCACTCTCAGACACTCTCAGACACTCACTATCACTCTCTGACACTCTCTGACAATCTCTGACACTCTCTATCACTCTCTGACACTCTCTGACACTCTCTATCACTCTCTGACACTCTCTGACACTCTCTGACACTCTCAGACACGCACTATCACTCTCTGACTCTCTCTATCACTCTCTGCCACTCTCTGCCACTATCTGACACTCTCTGACACTCTCTATCACTCTCTGACACTCTCTGACAATCTCTGACACTCTCTATCACTGTCTGACACTCTTTGACACTTTCTATCACTCTCTGACTCTCTCTGACACTCACTTTCACTCTCTGACACTCTCTGAAACTCACTATCACTCTCTGACACTCTCTGACACTCCGTATAACTCTCTGACACTCTGTTTAACTCTCTGACACTCTCTCACACTCTCTGACACTCTCTGCCAATCTCAGACACTCTCAGACACTCACTATCACTCTCTGATACTCTCTGACACTCAATATCACTCTCTGACACTCTCTATCACTCTCTGACACTCTCTGACACTCACTATCACTCTCTGACACTCTCTGACACTCCCTATCACTCTCTGACACTCTCTATCACCCTCTATCACCCTCGATCATCCTCTATCACTCTCAGACACTCTCAGACACTCACTATCACTCTCTGACACTCTCTGACAATCTCTGACACTCTCTATCACTCTCTGACACTCTCTGACACTCTCTATGACTCTCTGACTCTTTCTGACACTCTCTGACACTCTCAGACACTCTCAGACACTCTCTGATAGTCTCTGACAGTCACTATCACTCTCTATCACTCTCTGACACTCACTATCACCCTCTATCACCCTCTATCACTCTCTGACACTCTCTGACACTCTCTGACACTCTCAGACACTCTCAGACACTCACTATCACTCTCTGACACTCTCTGACACTCTCTGACACTCTCAGACACTCACTAACAATCTCTGACACTCACTATCACTCACTGACACTTTCTGACACTCTCTGAAACTCTCTATCACTCTCTGACGCTCTCTGACACTCACTATCACTCACTGACACTCTCAGACACTCACTATCACTCTCTGACACTCTCTGCCACTCTATGACACTCTCTGACACTTACTATCACTCTCTGACATTATCTGACACTCTCTGACACTCTCTATCACTCTGTGACACTCTCTGACACTCACTATCACTCTCTGACACTCTCTAACAGTCTCTGCCACTCTCTGTCACTCTCTGACACTGTCTGACACTATCTGACACTCACTATCACTCCCTGACACTCTCTGACACTCTCTGACACTCACTATCACTCTCTGACACTCTCTGACACTTACTATCACTCTCTGACACTATCTGACACTCTCTATCACTCTGTGACACTCTCTGAAACTCACAATCACTCTCTGACACTCTCTGACACTCTATATCACTCTCTGACACTCTCTGACACTCACTATCACTCTCTGACACTCTCTGACACTCTCTGACACACTCAGACACTCTCTATCACTCTCTGACAATCTCTGACACTCTCTGACACTCTCTGACACTCTCCATCACTCACTATCACTCTCTGACACTCTCTATCACTGTCTGACACTCTTTGATACTTTCTATCACTCTCTGACTCTCTCTGACACTCACTTTCACTCTCTGACACTCTCTGAAACTCACTATCACTCTCTGACACTCTCTGACACTCCGTATAACTCTCTGACACTCTGTTTAACTCTCTGACACTCTCTCACACTCTCTGACACTCTCTGCCAATCTCAGACACTCTCAGACACTCACTATCACTCTCTGATACTCTCTGACACTCAATATCACTCTCTGACACTCTCTATCACTCTCTGACACTCTCTGACACTCACTATCACTCTCTGACACTCTCTGACACTCCCTATCACTCTCTGACACTCTCTATCACCCTCTATCACCCTCGATCATCCTCTATCACTCTCAGACACTCTCAGACACTCACTATCACTCTCTGACACTCTCTGACACTTTCAGACACTCTCTGACACTCTCAGACACTCACTAACAATCTCTGACACTCACTATCACTCACTGACACTCTCAGACACTCTCTGACACTCTCTATCACTCTCTGACACTCTCTGACACTCTCTGACACTCTCAGACACGCACTATCACTCTCTGACTCTCTCTATCACTCTCTGCCACTCTCTGCCACTATCTGACACTCTCTGACACTCTCTATCACTCTCTGACACTCTCTGACAATCTCTGACACTCTCTATCACTCTCTGACACTCTGTGACACTCTCTGACACTCTCTATGACTCTCTGACTCTCTCTGACACTCTCTGACACTCTCAGACACTCTCAGACACTCTCTGATAGTCTCTGACAGTCACTATCACTCTCTATCACTCTCTGACACTCTCTGACACTCACTATCACTCTCTGATACTCTCTGACACTCACTATCACCCTCTATCACCCTCTATCACTCTCTGACACTCTCTGACACTCTCTGACACTCTCAGACACTCTCAGACACTCACTATCACTCTCTGACACTCTCTGACACTCTCAGACACTCACAAACAACCTCTGACTCTCTCTGACACTCACTATCACTCACTGACACTCTCAGACACTCACTATCACTCTCTGACACTCTCTGCCACTCTATGACACTCTCTGACACTTACTATCACTCTCTGACATTATCTGACACTCTCTGACACTCTCTATCACTCTGTGACACTCTCTGACACTCATTATCACTCTCTGATAGTCTCTGCCACTCTCTATCACTCTCTGACACTGTCTGACACTATCTGACACTCACTATCACTCCCTGACACTCTCTGACACTCACTATCACTCTCTGACACTCTCTGACACTTACTATCACTCTCTGACACTATCTGACACTCTCTGACACTCTCTATCACTCTGTGACACTCTCTGAAACTCACTATCACTCTCTGACACTCTCTGACACTCTATATCACTCTCTGACACTCTCTGACACTCACTATCACTCTCTGACACTCTCTGACACTCTCTGACACACTCAGACACTCTCTATCACTCTCTGACAATCTCTGACACTCTCTGACACTCTCTGACACTCTCAAACACTCTCGGGCACTCACTATCAATCTCTGACACTCTCTATCACTGTCTGACACTCTTTGACACTTTCTATCACTCTCT
Organism: Heterodontus francisci; assembly: GCF_036365525.1. NCBI lineage: Eukaryota > Metazoa > Chordata > Chondrichthyes > Heterodontiformes > Heterodontidae > Heterodontus > Heterodontus francisci. The sequence continues at coordinate 123,565,038 of NC_090379.1, read as the reverse complement.
GACTCTCTCTGACACTCACTTTCACTCTCTGACACTCTCTGAAACTCACTATCACTCTCTGACACTCTCTGACACTCCGTATAACTCTCTGACACTCTGTTTAACTCTCTGACACTCTCTCACACTCTCTGACACTCTCTGTCAATCTCAGACACTCTCAGACACTCACTATCACTCTCTGATACTCTCTGACGCTCAATACCACTCTCTGACACTCTCGATCACTCTCTGACACTCTCTATCTCTCTCTATCACTCTCTGACACGCTCAGACACTCTCTGACACTCTCTGACACTCTCTAACACTCCCTGACACTCTCGGACACTCTCTGACACTCTCTATCACTCTCTATCACTCTCTGACACACTCTGACACTCACTATCACTCTCTGACACTCTCTGACACTCTATATCACTCTCTGACATTCTCTGACACTCACTATCACTCTCTGACACTCTCTGACACTCTCTGACACACTCAGACACTCTCTATCACTCTCTGACAATCTCTGACACTCTCTGACACTCTCTGACACTCTCAGACACTCTCGGGCACTCACTATCACTCTCTGACACTCTCTATCACTGTCTGACAATCTTTGACACTTTCTATCACTCTCTGACTCTCTCTGACACTCACTTTCACTCTCTGACACTCTCTGAAACTCACTATCACTCTCGGACACTCTTTGACACTCCGTATAACTCTCTGACACTCTGTTTAACTCTCTGACACTCTCTCACACTCTCTGACTCTCTCTGCCTATCTCAGACACTCTCAGACACTCACTATCACTCTCTGATACTCTCTGACACTCAATATCACTCTCTGACACTCTCTATCACTCTCAGACACTCTCAGACACTCTCTGACACTCTCTGACACTCACTATCACTCTCTGACACTCTCTGACACTCACTGTCACTCTCTAGAACTCCCTGACACTCTCTGACTCTCTCTGACACTCTCTGACACTCTGAGACACACTCAGACAGTCACTATCACTCTCTGAAACACACTATCACTCTCTGACACTCTCTGACCCACTCGATCACTCTCTGAAACTCTCTGACACTCTCTATCACTCTCTGAAACTCACTATCACTCTCTGACACTCTCTGACACTCTCTGACACTCTCTGACACTCTCCATCTCTCTCTATCACTCTCTGACACTCTCTGACACTCTCTATCACTCTCTGAAACTCACTATCACTCTCTGACACTCTCTGATACTCTCGATCACTCTCTGACACTCTCTATCTCTCTCTATCACTCTCTGACACTCTCAGACACTCTCTGACACTCTCTGACACTCTCTAACTCTCTCTGACACTCTCGGACACTCTCTGACACTCTCTATCACTCACTATCACTCTCTGACACTCTCTGACACTCTCTATCACTCTCTGACACTCTCTGACACACTGTGACACTCTCTGACACTCTCTATCACTCTCTGACACTCTCTGACACTCTCCATCACTCACGATCACTCTCCATCACTCACAATCAATCTCCGAAAATCTCTGACACTCTCTGACACTCTCTATCACTCTCTGACACTCTCTGACACTCTCTATCACTCTCTGACTCTCTCTGACACTCTCAGACACTCTCAGACACTCTCTGATAGTCTCTGACAGTCACTATCACTCTCTGGCACTCTCTGACACTCAATATCACTCTCTGACACTCTCTGACACTCCCTATCACTCTCTGACACTCTCAATCACCCGCTATCAGCTCTATCAACCTCTATCACCCTCTATCAACCTCTATCACTCTCAGACACTCTCAGACACTCACTATCACTCTCTGACAATCTCTGACACTTTCAGACAATCTCAGGCACTCTCTGACACTCACTATCTCTCTCTGACACTCCCTATCACTCTCTGACACTCTCTATCACCCTCTATCACTCTGTGACAATCTCTGACACTCTCTGACACTCTCAGACACTCACTATCACTCTCTGACACTCTCTGCCACTCTATGACACTCTCTGACACTCACTATCACTCTCTGACAATCTCTGACACTTACTATCACTTTCTGACACTATCTGACACTCTCTGACACTCTCTATCACTCTGTGACACTCTCTGACACTCTCAGACACCCATTATCACTCTCTGCCACTCTCTGCCACTCTATGACACTCTCTGACACTCACTATCACTCTCTGACACTCTCAGACACTCACTATCACTCTCTGACACTATCTGACACTCTCTATCACTCTGTGACACTCTCTGAAACTCACTATCAATCTCTGACACTCTCTGACACTCTCTGACACTCTCTGACACTCACTATCACTCTCTGACACTCTCAGACACTCTCTATCACTCTCTGACAATCTCTGACACTCTCTGACACTCTCTGACCCTCACTATCACTCCCTGACACTCTCTGACACTCTCAGACACTCTCGGGCACTCACTATCACTCGATGATACTCTCTATCACTGTCTGACACTCTTTGACACTTTCTATCACTCTCTGACTCTCTCTGACACTCTCTATCACTCTCTGTCATTCTCTATCACTCTCTATCACTCTCTGACAATCTCAGACACTCTCTGACACTCTCAGACACTCACTATCACTCTCTGACACTCACTATCACTCTCTGACATTCTCTGACACTCTCTATCACACTCTATTACTCTCTGACACTGTCTGACACTCTCTGACACTCTCTGACAATCTCAGAAACTCTCTGACACTCTCTGACACTCTCTATCACTCTCTGAGTCTCTATGACACTCTCTGACACACTCTGACACTCACTATCACTCTCTGACACTCTCAGACACTCACTATCACTCTCTGACACTCTCTGACACTGTCTGATACTCACTATCACTCTCTGACTTTCTCTGACACTCACTATCACTCTCTGATACTATCTGATACTCTTTGACACTCTCTGACACTCACTAACACTCTCTGACACTCTCAGACACTCACTATCACTCTCTGACACTCTCAGAGACTCACTGTCACTCTCTGACACTCTCTGACACTCACTATCACTCTCTGACACTCTCTATCACTCTCTGAGACTCTATGACACTCTCTGACACACTCTGACACTCACTATCACTCTCTGACACTCTCAGACACTCACTATCACTCTCTGACACTCTCTGACACTGTCTGATACTCACTATCACTCTCTGAAACTCTCTGACACTCACTATCACTCACTGACACTCTCTGAAACTCTCTGACACTCTCAGACACTCATTAACACTCTCTGACACTCTCTGATTCTCACTATCACTCACTGACACTCTCTGACAATCTCTGACACTCTCTGACACTCTCTGAGACTCTCTGACACTCTCTATCACGCTCCATCACTCTCTGACACTCTCTGACACTCTCCGACACTCTCTGACACTCTCTGACACTCTCTGACACTCTCTGTCACTAACGATCACTCTCTGACCCTCTCTGACCCTCTCTGACCCTCTCTGACACCATCTATCACTCTCTGACACTCTCATACAATCCCTGACTCTCTCTGACACTCACTATCACTCTCTATCACTCTCTGACACTATCCGACACACTCAGACACTCTCAGACACTCACTTTCACTCTCTGACACTCTCAGACACTCACTATCACTCTCTGATACTCTCTGACACTCTCTATCACTCTCTGACACTCTCAGACACTCTCTCACACTCTCTGACACTCTCTGACACTCTCTGACACTCACTATCACTCTCAGACACTCACTACCACTCTCTGACACTCTCTGACACTCTCTGACACTCACTGTCACTCTCTAGAACTCTCTGACACTCTCTGACTCTCTCTGACACTCTCTGACACTCTCAGACACTCTCAGACACTCACTATCACTCTCTGAAACACACTATCACTCTCTGACACTCTCTGACACTCTCGATCACTCTCTGACACTCTCTATCACTCTCTGACACTCTCTGACACTCTCAGACACTCACTATCACTCTCTGAAACTCACTATCACTCTCTGACACTCTCTGACACTCTCTGACTCTCTCGATCACTCTCAGACACTCACTATCACTCTCTGACACTCTCAGACACTCTCTATCACTCTCTGACAATCTCTGACACTCTCTGACCCTCACTATCACTCCCTGACACTCTCTGACACTCTCAGACACTCTCGGGCACTCACTATCACTCGATGATACTCTCTATCACTGTCTGACACTCTTTGACACTTTCTATCACTCTCTGACTCTCTCTGACACTCTCTATCACTCTCTGTCATTCTCTATCACTCTCTATCACTCTCTGACAATCTCAGACACTCTCTGACACTCTCAGACACTCACTATCACTCTCTGACACTCACTATCACTCTCTGACATTCTCTGACACTCTCTATCACACTCTATTACTCTCTGACACTGTCTGACACTCTCTGACACTCTCTGACAATCTCAGAAACTCTCTGACACTCTCTGACACTCTCTATCACTCTCTGAGTCTCTATGACACTCTCTGACACACTCTGACACTCACTATCACTCTCTGACACTCTCAGACACTCACTATCACTCTCTGACACTCTCTGACACTGTCTGATACTCACTATCACTCTCTGACTTTCTCTGACACTCACTATCACTCTCTGATACTATCTGATACTCTTTGACACTCTCTGACACTCACTAACACTCTCTGACACTCTCAGACACTCACTATCACTCTCTGACACTCTCAGAGACTCACTGTCACTCTCTGACACTCTCTGACACTCACTATCACTCTCTGACACTCTCTATCACTCTCTGAGACTCTATGACACTCTCTGACACACTCTGACACTCACTATCACTCTCTGACACTCTCAGACACTCACTATCACTCTCTGACACTCTCTGACACTGTCTGATACTCACTATCACTCTCTGAAACTCTCTGACACTCACTATCACTCACTGACACTCTCTGAAACTCTCTGACACTCTCAGACACTCATTAACACTCTCTGACACTCTCTGATTCTCACTATCACTCACTGACACTCTCTGACAATCTCTGACACTCTCTGACACTCTCTGACACTCTCTGACACTCTCTATCACGCTCCATCACTCTCTGACACTCTCTGACACTCTCCGACACTCTCTGACACTCTCTGACACTCTCTGACACTCTCTGTCACTAACGATCACTCTCTGACCCTCTCTGACCCTCTCTGACCCTCTCTGACACCATCTATCACTCTCTGACACTCTCATACAATCCCTGACTCTCTCTGACACTCACTATCACTCTCTATCACTCTCTGACACTATCCGACACACTCAGACACTCTCAGACACTCACTTTCACTCTCTGACACTCTCAGACACTCACTATCACTCTCTGATACTCTCTGACACTCTCTATCACTCTCTGACACTCTCAGACACTCTCTCACACTCTCTGACACTCTCTGACACTCTCTGACACTCACTATCACTCTCAGACACTCACTACCACTCTCTGACACTCTCTGACACTCTCTGACACTCACTGTCACTCTCTAGAACTCTCTGACACTCTCTGACTCTCTCTGACACTCTCTGACACTCTCAGACACTCTCAGACACTCTCAGACACTCACTATCACTCTCTGAAACACACTATCACTCTCTGACACTCTCTGACACTCTCGATCACTCTCTGACACTCTCTATCACTCTCTGACACTCTCTGACACTCTCAGACACTCACTATCACTCTCTGAAACTCACTATCACTCTCTGACACTCTCTGACACTCTCTGACTCTCTCGATCACTCTCAGACACTCACTATCACTCTGACACTCTCTGAAACTCTCTGACACGCTCAGACGCTCACTAACAATCTCTGACACTCTCTGACACTCACTATCACTCTCTGTCTCTCACAATCAATCTCCGAAAATCTCTGACACTCTCTATGACTCTCTGACTCTCTCTGACACTCTCTGACACTCTCAGACACTCTCAGACACTCTCTGATAGTCTCTGACAGTCACTATCACTCTCTATCACTCTCTGACACTCTCTGACACTCACTGTCACTCTCTGACACTCTCTGACACTCACTATCACCCTCTATCACCCTCTATCACTCTCTGACACTCGCTGACACTCACTGACACTCTCAGACACTCTCAGAAACTCACTATCACTCTCTGACACTCTCTGACACTATCTGACACTCTCGGACACTCATTAACAATCTCTGACACTCACTATCACTCACTGACACTCGCAGACACTCTCTGACACTCTCTATCACTCTCTGATACTCTCTGACACTCTCTGACACTCTCAGACACTCTCAGACACTCACTATCACTATCTGACACTCTCTGACACTCTCTATCACTCTCTGACACTCTCTGACAATCTCTGACACTCTCTATCACTCTCTGACACTCTCTGACACTTTCTGACACTCTCTATGACTCTCTGACTCTCTCTGACACTCTCTGACACTCTCAGACACTCTCAGACACTCTCTGATAGTCTCTGACAGTCACTATCACTCTCTATCACTCTCTGACACTCTCTGACACTCTCAGACACTCTCTGACACTCTCTGACACTCTCTGACACTCACTATCACCCTCTATCACCCTCTATCACTCTCTGACACTCTCTGACACTCTCTGACACTCTCAGACACTCACTAACAATCTCTGACACTCACTATTACTCACTGACACTCTCAGACACTCTCTGACACTCTCACTCACTCTCTGACGCTCTCTGACACTCACTATCGCTCACTGACACTCTCAGACACTCACTATCACTCTCTGACACTCTCTGCCACTCTATGACACTCTCTGACACTTACTATCACTCTCTGACATTATCTGACACTCTCTGACACTCTCTATCACTCTCTGACACTGTCTGACACTATCTGACACTCACTATCACTCCCTGACACTCTCTGACACTCTCTGACACTCACTATCACTCTCTGACACTCTCTGACACTTACTATCACACTCTGACACTATCTGAAACTCTCTGACACTCTCAATCACTCTGTGACACTCTCTGAAACTCACTATCACTCTCTGACACTCTCTGACACTCTATATCCCTCTCTGACACTCTCAGACACTCACTAACGCTCTCTGACACTCTCTGACACTCACTATCACGCTCCATCACTCTCTGACACTCTCTGACACTCTCAGACACACACTAACACTCTCTGACACTCTCTGACACTCACTGACACTCTCTGACACTCTCTGACACTCTCTATCACGCTCCATCACTCTCTGACACTCTCCGACACTCTCTGACACTCTCTGACACTCTCTATCACTAACGATCACTCTCTGACCCTCTATGACCCTCTCTGACCCTCTCTGACACCATCTATCACTCTCTGACACTCTCATACAATCTCTGACTCTCTCTGACACTCACTATCACTCTCTATCACTCTCTGACACTATCTGACACACTCAGACACTCTCAGACACTCACTTTCACTCTCTGACACTCTCAGACACTCACTATCACTCTCTGATACTCTCTGACACTCAATATCATTCTCTGACACTCTCTATCACTCTCTGACACTCTCAGACACTCTCTCACACTCTCTGACACTCTCTGACACTCTCTGACACTCACTATCACTCTCAGACACTCACTATCACTCTCTGATACTCTCTGACACTTTCTGACACTCACTGTCACTCTCTGGAACTCTCTGACACTCTCTGACTCTCTCTGACACTCTCTGACACTCTCAGACACGCTCAGACACTCACTATCACTCTCTGAAACACACTATCACTCTCTGACACTCTCTGACACTCTCCATCACTCTCTGACACTCTCTATCACTCTCTGACACTCTCTGACACTCTCAGACACTCACTATCACTCTCTGAAACTCACTATCACTCTCTGACACTCTCTGACACTCTCGATCACTCTGAGACACTCACTATCACTCTGACACTCTCTGAAACTCTCTGACACGCTCAGACGCTCACTAACTATCTCTGACACTCTCTGACACTCTCTATCACTCTCTATCACTGTCTGACACTCTCAGACACTCTCAGACACTCACTATCACTCTGACACTCTCTGAAACTCTCTGACACGCTCAGACGCTCACTAACAATCTCTGACACTCTCTGCCACTCACTATCACTCTCTATCACTCACAATCAATCTCCGAAAATCACTGACACTCTCTGACACGCTCTATCACTCTCTGATACTCTCTGACACTCTCTGACACTCTCTATGACTCTCTGACTCTCTCTGACACTCTCTGACACTCTCAGACGCTCTCAGACACTCTCTGATAGTCTCTGACAGTCACTAGCACTCTCTATCACTCTCTGACACTCTCTGACACTCACTGTCACTCTCTGACACTCTCTGACACTCACTATCACCCTCTATCACCCTCTATCACTCTCTGACACTCTCTGACACTCTCTGACACTCTCTGACACTCTCAGACACTCTCAGAAACTCACTATCACTCTCTGACACTCTCTGACACTCTCAGACACTCATTAACAATCTCTGACACTCACTGACACTCTCAGACACTCTCTGACACTCTCTATCACTCTCTGACACTCTCTGACACTCTCTGACACTCTCAGACACTCTCAGACACTCACTATCACTATCTGACACTCTCTGACACTCTCTATCACTCTCTGACACTCTCTGACAATCTCTGACACTCTCTATCACTCTCTGACGCTCTCTGACACTCACTATCACTCACTGACACTCTCAGACACTCACTATCACTCTCTGACACTCTCTGCCACTCTATGACACTCTCTGACACTTACTATCACTCTCTGACATTATCTGACACTCTCTGACACTCTCTATCACTCTGTGACACTCTCTGACACTCACTATCACTCTCTGATAATCTCTGACAGTCTTTGACACTCTCTATCACTCTCTGACACTGTCTGACACTATCTGACACTCACTATCACTCCCTGACACTCTCTGACACTCACTATCACTCTCTGACACTCTCTGACACTTACTATCACTCTCTGACACTATCTGACACTCTCTGACACTCTCTGTCACTCTGTGACACTCTCTGAAACTCAATATCACTCTCTGACACTCACTGACACTCTATATCACACTCTGACACTCTCTGACACTCACTATCACTCTCTGACACTCTCTGACCTTCCGTATAACTCTCTGACACTCTGGTTAACTCTCTGACACTCTCTCACACTCTCTGACACTCTCTGCCAACCTCAGACACTCTCAGACACTCACTATCACTCTCTGATACTCTCTGGCACTCAATATCACTCTCTGACACTCTCTATCACTCTCTGACTCTCTCAAACACTCTCTGACAATCTCAGGCACTCTCAGACACTCACTATCACTCTCTGATCCTCTCTGACACTCAATATCACTCTCTGACACTCTCTATCATTCTCTGACACTCTCAGACACTCTCTGACACTCTCTGACACTCTCTGACACTCTCTGACACTCTCTGACACTCACTATCACTCTCTGACACTCTCATACACTCACTATCACTCTCTGACACTCTCTGACACTCACTGTCACTCTCTAGAACTCCCTGACACTCTCTGACTCTCTCTGACACTCTCTGACACTCTGAGACACACTCAGACACTCTCAGACACACTAAGACAGTCACTATCACTCTCTGAAACACACTATCACTCTCTGACACTCTCTGACACTCTCGATCACTCTCTGACACTCAATATCATTCTCTGACACTCTCTATCACTCTCTGACACTCTCAGACACTCTCTCACACACTCTGACAGTCTCTGACACTCTCTGACACTCACTATCACTCTCAGACACTCACTATCACTCTCTGACACTCTCTGACTCTCTCTGACACTCTCTGACACGCTCTGACACTCTCAGACACTCTCAGACACTCACTATCACTCTCCGAAACACACTATCACTCTCTGACACTCTCTGGCACTCTCGACCACTCTCTGTCACTCTCTATCACTCTGTGACACTCTCTGACACTCTCAGACACTCACTATCACTCTCTGAAACTCACTATCACTCTCTGACACTCTCTGATACTCTCGACCACTCTCTGACACTCTCTATCACTCTCTATCACTGTCTGACACTCTCAGACACTCTCAGACACTCACTATCACTCTGACATTCTCTGAAACTCTCTGACACGCTCAGACGCTCACTAACAATCTCTGACACTCTCTGACACTCACTATCACTCTCTATCACTCACAATCAATCTCCGAAAATCTCTAACACTCTCTGACACTCTCTATCACTCTCTGACACTCTCTGACACTCTCTGACACTCTCTCTGACTATCTGACTCTCTCTGACACTCTCTGACACTCTCAGACACTCTCAGACACTCTCTGATAGTCTCTGACAGTCACTATCACTCTCTATCACTCTCTGACACTCTCTGACACTCACTATCACTCTCTGACACTCTCTGACACTCACTATCACCCTCTATCACCCTCTATCACTCACTGACACTCTCTGACACTCTCAGACACTCTCAGAAACTCACTATCACTCTCTGACACTCTCTGACACTCTCTGACACTCTCTGACACTCTCAGACACTCACTAACAATCTCTGACACTCACGATCACTCACTGACACTCTCAGACACTCTCTGACACTCTCTGACACTCTCAGACACTCACTACCACTCTCTGACTCTCTATATCACTCTCTGCCACTCTCTGCCGCTATCTGACACTCTCTGACACTCTCTATCACTCTCTGACACTCTCTGACACTCTCTATCACTCTCTGCCACTCTCTGCCACTATCTGACACTCTCTGACACTCTCTATCACTCTCTGACACTCTCTATCACTCTCTGACACTCTCTATGCATCTCTGACTCTCTCTGGCACTCTCTGACACTCTCAGACACTCTCAGACACTCTCTGATAGGCTCTGACAGTCACTATCACTCTCTATCACTCTCTGACACTCTCTGACACTCACTATCACTCTCTCACACTCTCTGAGACTCACTATGACCCTCTATCACCCTCCATCACTCTCTGACACTCTCTGACACTCTCTGACACTCTCAGACACTCACTACCACTCTCTGACTCTCTATATCACTCTCTGCCACTCTCTGCCGCTATCTGACACTCTCTGACACTCTCTATCACTCTCTGACACTCTCTGACACTCTCTATCACTCTCTGCCACTCTCTGCCACTATCTGACACTCTCTGACACTCTCTATCACTCTCTGACACTCTCTATCACTCTGTGACACTCTCTATGCATCTCTGACTCTCTCTGGCACTCTCTGACACTCTCAGACACTCTCAGACACTCTCTGAAAGGCTCTGACAGTCACTATCACTCTCTATCACTCTCTGACACTCTCTGACACTCACTATCACTCTCTCACACTCTCTGAGACTCTCTATGACCCTCTATCACCCTCCATCACTCTCTGACACTCTCTGACACTCTCTGACACTCTCAGACACTCTCAGACACTCACTATCACTCTCTGACACTCTCTGACACTCTATATCACTCTCTGACACTCTCTGACACTCACTATCACTCTCTGACACTCTCTGACACTCTCTGACACTCTCTGACACACTCTGACACTCTCAGACACTCACTAACAATCTCTGACACTCACTATCACTCACTGACACTCTCAGACACTCTTTGACTCTCTCTATCACTCTCTGACGCTCTCTGACACTCACTATCACTCACTGAAACTCTCAGACACTCACTATCACTCTCTGACACTCTCTGACACTCACTATCACTCTCTGACAATCTCTGACAGTCTTTGACACTCTCTATCACTCTCTGACACTGTCTGACACTATCTGACACTCACTTTCACTCCCTGACACTCTCTGACACTCTCTGACACTCACTATCACTCTCTGACTCTCTCTGACACTTACTATCACTCTCTGACACTATCTGACACTCTCTGATATTCTCTATCACTCTGTGACACTCTCTGAAACTCAATATCACTCTCTGACACTCTCTGACACTCTATATCACACTCTGACACTCTCTGACACTCACTATCACTCTCTGACACTCTCTGACCTTCCGTATAACTCTCTGACACTCTGTTTAACTCTCTGACACTCTCTCACACTCTCTGACACTCTCTGCCAATCTCAGACACTCTCAGACACTCACTATCACTCTCTGATACTCTCTGACACTCAATATCACTCTCTGACACTCTCTATCACTCTCTGACTCTCTCAAACACTCTCTGACAATCTCAGACACTCTCAGACACTCACTATCACTCTCTGATACTCTCTGACACTCAATATCACTCTCTGACACTCTCTATCATTCTCTGACACTCTCAGACACTCTCTGACACTCTCTGACACTCTCTGACACTCTCTGATACTCACTATCACTCTCTGACACTCTCATACACTCACTATCACTCTCTGACACTCTCTGACACTCACTGTCACTCTCTAGAACTCCCTGACACTCTCTGACTCTCTCTGACACTCTCTGACACTCTGAGACACACTCAGAAACTCTCAGACACACTAAGACAGTCACTATCACTCTCTGAAACACACTATCACTCTCTGACACTCTCTGACACTCTCGATCACTCTCTGACACTCAATATCATTCTCTGACACTCTCTATCACTCTCTGACACTCTCAGACACTCTCTCACACACTCTGACAGTCTCTGACACTCTCTGACACTCACTATCACTCTCAGACACTCACTATCACTCTCTGACACTCTCTGACACTCTCTGACTCTCTCTGACACTCTCTGACACTCTCTGACACTCTCAGACACTCTCAGACACTCACTATCACTCTCCGAAACACACTATCACTCTCTGACACTCTCTGGCACTCTCGATCACTCTCTGACACTCTCTATCACTCTGTGACACTCTCTGACACTCTCAGACACTCACTATCACTCTCTGAAACTCACTATCACTCTCTGACACTCTCTGACACTCTCTGACACTCTCGATCACTCTCTGACACTCTCTATCACTCTCTATCACTGTCTGACACTCTCAGACACTCTCAGACACTCACTATCACTCTGACATTCTCTGAAACTCTCTGACACGCGCAGACGCTCACTAACAATCTCTGACACTCTCTGACACTCACTATCACTCTCTAAAAGTCACAATCAATCTCCGAAAATCTCTAACACTCTCTGACACTCTCTATCACTCTCTGACACTCTCTGACACTCTCTGACACTCTCTCTGACTATCTGACTCTCTCTGACACTCTCTGACACTCTCAGACACTCTCAGACACTCTCTGATAGTCTCTGACAGTCACTATCACTCTCTATCACTCTCTGACACTCTCTGACACTCACTATCACTCTCTGACACTCTCTGACACTCACTATCACCCTCTATCACCCTCTATCACTCTCTGACACTCTCTGACACTCTCAGACACTCTCAGAAACTCACTATCACTCTCTGACACTCTCTGACACTCTCAGACACTCACTAACAATCTCTGACACTCACTATCACTCACTGACACTCTCAGACACTCTCTGACACTCTCTGACACTCTCAGACACTCACTACCAATCTCTGACTCTCTATATCACTCCGCGCCAGTCTCTGCCACTATCTGACACTCTCTGACACTCTCTATCACTCTCTGACACTCACTATCACTCTCTGACACTCTCTATGAATCTCTGACTCTCTCTGGCACTCTCTGACACTCTCAGACACTCTCAGACACTCTCTGATAGGCTCTGACAGTCACTATCACTCTCTATCACTCTCTGACACTCTCTGACACTCACTATCACTCTCTCACACTCTCTGAGACTCACTATGACCCTCTATCACCCTCTATCACTCTCTGACACTCTCTGACACTCTCTGACACTCTCAGACACTCTCAGACACTCACTATCACTCTCTGACACTCTCTGACACTCTATATCACTCTCTGACACTCTCTGACACTCACTATCACTCTCTGACACTCTCTGACACTCTCTGACACTCTCTGACACACTCTGACACTCTCAGACACTCACTAACAATCTCTGACACTCACTATCACTCACTGACACTCTCAGACACTCTTTGACACTCTCTATCACTCTCTGACGCTCTCTGACACTCACTATCACTCACTGAAACTCTCAGACACTCACTATCACTCTCTGACACTCTCTGCCACTCTATGACACTCTCTGACACTTACTATCACTCTCTGACATTATCTGACACTCTCTGACACTCTCTATCACTCTGTGACACTCTCTGACACTCACTATCACTCTCTGACACTCTCTGACAGTCTCTGACACTCTCTATCACTCTCTGACACTGTCTGACTCTCTCTGACACTCACTATCACTCTCTGACACTCTCTGACACTTACTATCGCTCTCTGACACTATCTGACACTCTCTGACACTCTCTATCACTCTGTGACACTCTCTGAAACTCACTATCACTCTCTGACACTCTCTGACACTCTATATCACTCTCTGACACTCTCTGACACTCACTATCACTCTCTGACACTCTCTGACACTCTCTGACACACTCAGACACTCTCTATCACTCTCTGACAATCTCTGACACTCTCTGACACTCTCTGACACTCTCTATCACTCCCTGACACTCTCTGACACTCTCAGACACACTCGGGCACTCACTATCACTCTATGACACTATCTATCACTCTCTGACTCTCTCTGACACTCACTTTCACTCTCTGACACTCTCTGAAACTCACTATCACTCTCTGACACTCTCTGACACTCCGTATAACTCACTGACACTCTGTTTAACTCTCTGACACTCTCTCACACTCTCTGACACTCTCTGCCAATCTCAGACACTCTCAGACACTCACTATCACTCTCTGATACTCTCTGACACTCAATATCACTCTCTGACACTCTCTATCACTCTCTGACTCTCTCAGACACTCTCTGACAATCTCAGACACTCTCAGACACTCACTATCACTCTCTGATACTCTCTGACACTCAATATCACTCTCTGACACTCTCTATCACTCTCTGACACTCTCTGACACTATCTGACACTCTCTGACACTCACTATCACTCTGTGACAGTCTCAAGAACTCACTATCACTCTCTGACACTCTCTGACACTCACTGTCACTCTCTAGAACTCCCTGACTCTCTCTGACTCTCTCTGACACTCTCTGACACTCTGAGACACACTCAGACACTCTCAGACACACTCAGACAGTCACTATCACTCTCTGAAACACACTATCACTCTCTGACACTCTCTGAAACTCTCGATCACTCTCTGAAACTCTCTGACACTCTCAGACACTCTCTGATAGGCTCTGACAGTCACTATCACTCTCTATCACTCTCTGACACTCTCTGACACTCACTATCACTCTCTCACACTCTCTGAGACTCACTATGACCCTCTATCACCCTCTATCACTCTCTGACACTCTCTGACACTCTCTGACACTCTCAGACACTCTCAGACACTCTCTGATAGGCTCTGACAGTCACTATCACTCTCTATCACTCTCTGACACTCTCTGACACTCACTATCACTCTCTCACACTCTCTGAGACTCACTATGACCCTCTATCACCCTCTATCACTCTCTGACACTCTCTGACACTCTCTGACACTCTCAGACACTCTCAGACACTCACTATCACTCTCTGACACTCTCTGACACTCTATATCACTCTCTGACACTCTCTGACACTCACTATCACTCTCTGACACTCTCTGACACTCTCTGACACTCTCTGACACTCTCTGACACACTCTGACACTCTCAGACACTCACTAACAATCTCTGACACTCACTATCACTCACTGACACTCTCAGACACTCTTTGACACTCTCTATCACTCTCTGACGCTCTCTGACACTCACTATCACTCACTGAAACTCTCAGACACTCACTATCACTCTCTGACACTCTCTGCCACTCTATGACACTCTCTGACACTTACTATCACTCTCTGACATTATCTGACACTCTCTGACACTCTCTATCACTCTGTGACACTCTCTGACACTCACTATCACTCTCTGACACTCTCTGACAGTCTCTGACACTCTCTATCACTCTCTGACACTGTCTGACTCTCTCTGACACTCACTATCACTCTCTGACACTCTCTGACACTTACTATCGCTCTCTGACACTATCTGACACTCTCTGACACTCTCTATCACTCTGTGACACTCTCTGAAACTCACTATCACTCTCTGACACTCTCTGACACTCTATATCACTCTCTGACACTCTCTGACACTCACTATCACTCTCTGACACTCTCTGACACTCTCTGACACACTCAGACACTCTCTATCACTCTCTGACAATCTCTGACACTCTCTGACACTCTCTGACACTCTCTATCACTCCCTGACACTCTCTGACACTCTCAGACACACTCGGGCACTCACTATCACTCTATGACACTATCTATCACTCTCTGACTCTCTCTGACACTCACTTTCACTCTCTGACACTCTCTGAAACTCACTATCACTCTCTGACACTCTCTGACACTCCGTATAACTCACTGACACTCTGTTTAACTCTCTGACACTCTCTCACACTCTCTGACACTCTCTGCCAATCTCAGACACTCTCAGACACTCACTATCACTCTCTGATACTCTCTGACACTCAATATCACTCTCTGACACTCTCTATCACTCTCTGACTCTCTCAGACACTCTCTGACAATCTCAGACACTCTCAGACACTCACTATCACTCTCTGATACTCTCTGACACTCAATATCACTCTCTGACACTCTCTATCACTCTCTGACACTCTCTGACACTATCTGACACTCTCTGACACTCACTATCACTCTGTGACAGTCTCAAGCACTCACTATCACTCTCTGACACTCTCTGACACTCACTGTCACTCTCTAGAACTCCCTGACTCTCTCTGACTCTCTCTGACACTCTCTGACACTCTGAGACACACTCAGACACTCTCAGACACACTCAGACAGTCACTATCACTCTCTGAAACACACTATCACTCTCTGACACTCTCTGAAACTCTCGATCACTCTCTGAAACTCTCTGACACTCTCTATCACTCTCAGACACTCTCTGACACTCTCAGACACTCACTATCCCTCTCTGAAACTCACTATCACTCTCTGACGCTCTCTGACACTCTCTGACACTCTCGATCACTCTCTGACACTCTCTATCTCCCTCTATCACTCTCTGACACTCTCTGACACTCTCTATCACTCTCTGAAACTCATTATCACTCTCTGACACTCTCTGACACTCTCTGACTCTCTCTGACACTCTCGATCACTCTCTGACACTCTCTATCTCTCTCTATCACTCTCTGACACTCTCTGACACTCTCTATCACTCTCTGAAACTCATTATCACTCTCTGACACTCTCTGACACTCTCTGACTCTCTCTGACACTCTCGATCACTCTCTGACACTCTCTATCTCTCTCTATCACTCTCTGACACTCTCTGACACTCTCTGACACTCTCTGACACTCTCAGACACTCTCTGACACTCTCAGACACTCACTATCACTCTCTGAAACTCACTATCACTCTCTGACACTCTCTGACACTCTCGATCACTCTCTGACACTCTCTATCTCTCTCTATCACTCTCTGACACTCTCTGACTCTCTCTATCACTCTCTGAAACTCACTATCACTCTCTGACACTCTCTGACACTCTCTGACTCTCTCTGACACTCTCGATCACTCTCTGACACTCTTTATCTCTCTCTATCACTCTCTGACACTCTCTGACACTCTCAGACACTCTCTGACACTCTCTAACACTCTCTGACACTCTCGGACACTCTCTGACACTCTATATCACTCTCTATCACTCTCTGACATACTCTGACACTCACTATCACTCTCTGACACTCTCTGACACTCTCTATCACTCTCTGACACTCTCTGACACTCTCTGACACTCTCTATCACTCTCTGACACTCTCTGACACTCTCTATCACTCACGATCACTCTCCATCACTCACAATCAATCTCCGAACATCTCTGACACTCTCTGACACTCTCTATCACTCTCTGACACTCTCTGACACTCACTTTCACTCTCTGACACTCTCTGAAACTCACTATCACTCTCTGATACTCTCTGACACTCAATATCACTCTCTGACACTCTCTATCACTCTCTGACTCTCTCAGACACTCTCTGACACTCTCTATCACTCTCTGACACTCTCTGACACTCACTTTCACTCTCTGACACTCTCTGAAACTCACTATCACTCTCTGATACTCTCTGACACTCAATATCACTCTCTGACACTCTCTATCACTCTCTGACACTCTCAGACACTCTCTGACACTCTCTGACACTCTCTGACACTCACTATCACTCTCTGACATTCTCAGACACTCACTATCACTCTCTGACACTCTCTGACACTCACTGTCACTCGCTAGAACTCCCTGACACTCTCTGACTCTCTCTGACACTCTCTGACACTCTGAGACACACTCAGACACTCTCAGACACACTCAGACAGTCACTATCACTCTCTGAAACACACTATCACTCTCTGACACTCTCTGATACTCTCGATCACTCTCTGAAACTCTCTGACACTCTCTATCACTCTCGGACACTCTCTGACACTCTCAGACACTCACTATCACTCTCTGAAACTCACTATCACTCTCTGACACTCTCTGACACTCTCTGACACTCCCGATCACTCTCTGACACTCTCTGACACTCTCTATCTCTCTCTATCACTCTCTGAAACTCACTATCACTCTCTGACACTCTCTGACACTCTCTGACACTCTCTGACACTCTCGATCACTCTCTGACACTCTCTATCTCTCTCTATCACTCTCAGACACTCACTATCTCTCTCTGACACTCTCTGACGCTTTCAGACACTCTCAGACACTCACTGTCACTCTCTGACACTCTCTGCCACTCTATGACACTCTCTGACACTCACTATCACTCTCTGACACTCTCTGACACTTACTATCACTTTCTGACTCTATCTGACACTCTCTGACACTCTCTATCACTCTGTGACACTCTCTGACACTCTCAGACACCCACTATCACTATCTGCCACTCTCTGCCACTCTATGACACTCTCTGACACTCACTATCACTCTCTGACACTCTCAGACACTTACTATGACTCTCTGACACTATCTGACACTCTCTATCACTCTGTGACACTCTCTGAAACTCACTATCACTCTCTGACACTCTCAGACACTCTCTGTCACTCTCTGACACTCTCTGACACTCACTATCACTCTCTGACACTCTCTGACACATCTCAGACACTCTCTATCACTCTGTGACACTCTCAGACACTCTCTATCACTCTCTGACAATCTCTGACACTCTCTGACACTCTCTGACACTCACTATCACTCCCTGACACTCTCTGACACTCTCAGACACTCTCGGGCACTCACTGTCACTCTATGACCCTCTCTATCACTGTCTGACACTCTTTGACACTTTCTATCACTCTCTGACTCTCTCTGACACTCTCTATCACTCTCTGTCATTCTCTATCACTCTCTATCACTCTCTGACAATCTCAGACACTCTCTGACACACTCAGACACTCACTATCACTCTCTGACACTCACTATCATTCTCAGACACTCTCTGACACTCTCTGACACTCTCTGACACTCTCGGACACACACTATCACTCTATGGCACTCTCTATCACTGTCTGACACACTTTAACACTTTCTATCATTCTCTGACACTCTCTGACACTCTCAGACACTCACAATCACTCTCTGACACTCTCTATCACTCTCTGACACTCTCTGACACTCTCTATCACTCTCTGACAGTCACTGACACTCTCTGACAATCTCAGACACTCTCTGACACACTCAGACACTCACCATCACTCTCTGACACTCTCTATCTCTCTCTGACTCTCTGACACTCTCAATCACTCTCAATCACTCTCTATCACTCTCTATAACTCTCTGACACTCTCTGGCACTCTTTGACACTCTCAGACACTCACAATCACTCTCTGACACTCTCTGACACTCTCTATCACTCTCTATCACTCTCTATCACTCTCTGACACTCTGACAATCTCAGACACTCTCTGACACACTCAGACACTCATTATCACTCTCTGAGACTCTCTATCACTCTCTGAGACTCTCTGACACTCTCTGACAATCTCAATCATTCTCAATCACTCTCTATCACTCTCTGTCACTCTCTGACACTCTTTGACACTCTCAGACACTCACTATCACTCTCTGACATTCTCTATAACTCTCTGACACTCTTTGACACTTTCTATCACTCTCTGACACTCACTGACAATCTCAGACACTCTCTATCACTCTCTGACACTCTCTGACACTCTCTATCACTCACGATCACTCTCCATCACTCACAATCAATCTCCGAAAATCTCTGACACTCTCTGACAATCTCTATCACTCTCTGACACTCTCTGACACTCTCTGACACTCTCTATCACTCTCTGACTCTCTCTGACACTCTCAGACACTCTCAGACACTCTCTGATAGTCTCTGACAGTCACTATCACTCTCTGACACTCTCTGACACTCACTATCACTCTCTGACACTCTCTGACACTCTCTGAGAGTCCCTATCACTCTCTGACACTCTCTATCACCCTCTATCACCCTCTATCACCCTCTATCACTCTCAGACACTCTCAGACACTCACTATCACTCTCTGACACTCTCTGACACTTTCAGACACTCTCAGACACTCTCTGACACTCACTATCACTCTCTGACACTCTCTGACACTCCCTATCACTCTCTGACACTCTCTATCAACCTCTATCACCCTCTATCACTCTCTGACACTCTCTGACACTCTCAGACACTCTCAGACACTCACTATCACTCTCTGACAATCTCTGACACTTTCAGACACTCTCAGACACTCACTATCACTCTCTGACACTCTCTGCCACTCTATGACACTCTCTGACACTCACTATCACTCTCTGACACTCTCTGACACTTACTATCACTTTCTGACACTATCTGACACTCTCTGACACTCTCTGTCACTCTGTGACACTCTCTGACTCTCTCAGAGACCCACTATCACTCTCTGCCACTCTCTGCCACTCTCTGACACTCACTATCACTCTCTGACACTCTCAGACACTTACTATCACTCTCTGACACTATCTGACACTCTCTGACACTCTCTATCCCTCTGTGACACTCTCTGAAACTCACTATCACTCTCTGACACTCTCTGTCACTCTCTGACACTCTCTGACACTCACTATCACTCTCTGACACTCTCTGACACTCTCTGACACTCTCAGACACTCTCTATCACTCTGTGACACTCTCAGACACTCTCTATCACTCTCTGACAATCTCTGACACTCTCTGACACTCACTATCACTCCCTGACACTCTCTGACACTCTCAGACACTCTCGGGCACTCACTATCACTCTTTGACACTCTCTATCACTGTCTGACACTCTTTGACACTTTCTATCACTCTCTGACTCTCTCTGACACTCTCGATCACTCTCTATCGTTCTCTATCACTCTCTATCACTCTCTGACAATCTCAGACACTCTCTGACACTCTCAGACACACACTATCACTCTCTGACACTCACTATCACTCTCTGACATTCTCTGACACTCTCTATCACACTCTATTACTCTCTGACACTCACTGACACTCTCTGACACTCTCGGACACAAACTATCACTCTATGGCACTCTCTATCACTGTCTGACACACTTTGACACTTTCTATCATTCTCTGACACTCTCTGACACTCTCAGAATCTCACAATCACTCTCTGACACTCTCTATCACTCTCTGAAACTCTCTATCACTCTCTGACACTCACTGAAACTCTCTGACAATCTCAGACACTCTCTGACACACTCAGACACTCACCATCACTCTCTGACACTCGCTATCTCTCTCTGACACTCTCAATCACTCTCAATCACTCTCTATCACTCTCCATCACTCTCTATCACTCTCTGACTCTCTCTGACACTCTTTGACACTCTCAGACACTCACTATCACTCTCTGACACTCTCTGACACTCTCTATCACTCTCTATCACTCTCTATCACTCTCTGACACTCACTGACACTCTGACAATCTCAGATACACTCTGACACTCTCTATCACTCTCTGAAACTCTCTGACACTCTCTATCACTCACTATCACTCTCCGACACTCTCTGACACTCACTATCACTCTCTGATACTCTCTGATACTCTCCGACACTCTCTGACACTCACTAACACTCACTGACACTCTCAGACACTCATTATCACTCTCTGAGACTCTCTATCACTCTCTGACACTCTCTGACACTCTCTGACACTCTCTGACACTCTCAATCACTCTCTATCACTCTCTGTCACTCTCTTACACTCTTTGACACTCTCAGACACTCACTATCACACTCTGACATTCTCTATAACTCTCTGACACTCTTTGACACTTTCTATCACTCTCTGACACTCTCTGACACTCTCTGACACTCTCTGACCATCTCAGACACTCTCTGACACTCTCTGACACTCTCTATCACTCTCTGACACTCTCGGACACTCTCTATCACTCACTATCACTCTCCGACACTCTCTGATACTCTCCGACACTCTCTGACACTCACTAACACTCACTGACACTCTCAGACACTCACTATCACTCTCTGACACTCTCTGACACTCTCTGACACTCTCAGAGACTCACTGTCACTCTCTGATACTCTCTGACACTCACTATCACTCTCTGACACTCACTATCACTCTCTGACATTCTCTGACACTCTCTATCACACTCTATTACTCTCTGACACTCACTGACACTCTCTGACACTCTCGGACACAAACTATCACTCTATGGCACTCTCTATCACTGTCTGACACACTTTGACACTTTCTATCATTCTCTGACACTCTCTGACACTCTCAGAATCTCACAATCACTCTCTGACACTCTCTATCACTCTCTGAAACTCTCTATCACTCTCTGACACTCACTGAAACTCTCAGACAATCTCAGACAATCTCTGACACACTCAGACACTCACCATCACTCTCTGACACTCTCTATCTCTCTCTGACACTCTCAATCACTCTCAATCACTCTCTATCACTCTCCATCACTCTCTATCACTCTCTGACTCTCTCTGACACTCTTTGACACTCTCAGACACTCACTATCACTCTCTGACACTCTCTGACACTCTCTATCACTCTCTATCACTCTCTATCACTCTCTGACACTCACTGACACTCTGACAATCTCAGATACACTCTGACACTCTCTATCACTCTCTGAAACTCTCTGACACTCTCTATCACTCACTATCACTCTCCGACACTCTCTGCCACTCACTATCACTCTCTGATACTCTCTGATACTCTCCGACACTCTCTGACACTCACTAACACTCACTGACACTCTCAGACACTCATTATCACTCTCTGAGACTCTCTATCACTCTCTGTCACTCTCTTACACTCTTTGGCACTCTCAGACACTCACTATCACACTCTGACATTCTCTATAACTCTCTGACACTCTTTGACACTTTCTATCACTCTCTGACATTCTCTGACACTCTCTGACACTCTCAGACAATCTCAGACACTCTCTGACACTCTCTGACACTCTCTATCACTCTCTGACACTCTCGGACACTCTCTATCACTCACTATCACTCTCCGACACTCTCTGATACTCTCCGACACTCTCTGACACTCACTAACACTCACTGACACTCTCAGACACTCACTATCACTCTCTGACACTCTCTGACACTCTCTGACACACTCTGACACTCTCAGAGACTCACTGTCACTCTCTGATACTCTCTGACACTCACTATCACTCTCTGACACTCTCTATCACTCTCTGACACTCTCGGACACTCTCTATCACTCACTATCACTCTCCGACACTCTCTGATACTCTCTGACACACTCTGACACTGACTATCACTCTCTGACACTCTCAGACACTCACTATCACTCTCTGACACTCTCTGACACTCTCTGACACTCACTGTCACTCACTGACACTCTCTGAAACTCTCTGACACTCTCAGACACTCACTAACACTCTCTGACACACTCTGACACTCACTATCACTCACTGACACTCTCTGACACTCACAGACACTCTCCGACACTCTCTGTCACTCTCTGACGCACTCAGACACTTTCTATCACTCTCTGACACTCTCTATCACTCTCTATCACTCTCTGACACTCTCTGACACTCTCAGACACACTCTGACACACGCTGACACTCTCTGACACTCACTATCATTCTCTGACACTCTCCATCACTCTCTGACACTCTATGACACTCTCTGACACTCTCTGACACTCACTATCACTCTCTGACACTCTTTGACACTCTCTATCACTCTCTATCACTCTTTGACTCACTCTGACAATCTCTATCACTCTCTGACTCTCTCTGACACTCTCTGACACTCTCCGAAACTCTCTATCACTCTCTGAGACTCTCGATTATCTCTATCACACTCTATCTCTCTCTATAACTCTCTGGCACTCTCTGACACTCTCTGACACTCACAGACGCTCTCAGACACTCTCTATCACTCTCCATCACTCTCTGTCTCTCTCAGACACTCTCTGACACTCTCTGACACTCTCTATCGCTCTCTATCACTCTCTGACACACTCTGACAATCTCTGACACTCTCAAACGCTCTCAGACACTCTCGATCACTCTCCGACACTCACTGACACTCTCAGACAATCTCTTTCATTCTCTGACACTCTCAAACACTCTCAGACACTCTCTATCACTCTCTGACACACACTGACACTCTCAGACACTTTATTTCACTCTCAGACACTCTCTGACACTCACTATCACTCTCTGACACTCACTATCACTCTCTGACACTCACTATCACTCTCTATCACTCTCTGACACTGTCTATCACTCTCTGACACTCTCTGAAACTCTCTATCTCTCTCTGACACTCTCTGACACTCTCAGACACTCTCTGACACTCTCTGACACTCTCAGGCACTCTCTATCACTCTCTGACACTCTCTATCACTCTCTGACACTCTGTATCACTATCTGACGCTCTCAGACACTCTCTATCTCTCCCTGACACTCTCTGACTCTCTCAGACTCTCTCTATCACTCTCTGACACTCTCTATCTCTCTCTGACATTCTCTGACACACTCTGACACTCTTTATCACTCTCTGACACTCTCAGGCACTCTCCATCAATCTCTGACACTCTCTATCACTCTCTGACACTCTCCATCACTCTCTATCACTCTCTGACACTCTCTGACACACTCTGACACTCTCTGACACTCTCTATCACTCTCTGACACTCGCTGACACACTCTGACACTCTCTGACACTTTCTGACACTCTCAGACTCTCTCAGACACTCTCTATCACTCTCCGACACTCTCTGATACTCTCTGACACACTCTGACACTGACTATCACTCTCTGACACTCTCAGAAACTCACTATCACTCTCTGACACTCTCTGACACTCTCTGACACTCACTGTCACTCACTGACACTCTCTGAAACTCTCTGACACTCTCAGACACTCACTAACACTCTCTGACACACTCTGACACTCACTATCACTCACTGACACTCTCTGACACTCACAGACACTCTCCGACACTCTCTGTCACTCTCTGACGCACTCAGACACTTTCTATCACTCTCTGACACTCTCTATCACTCTCTATCACTCTCTGACACTCTCTGACACTCTCAGACACACTCTGACACACCCTGACACTCTCTGACACTCTCTATCACTCTCTTTCACTCTCTGACACTCTCTGACACTCTCTGACACTCTCAGACACTCTCTATCACTCTCTAACACTATCTGACTATCTCTGACACTCTCTATCACTCTCTATCACTCTCTGACACATTATGACACTCTCTGACACTCTCAGACACTCTCTATCACTCTCTGTCACTCACTGAGACTCTCTGACACTCACTATCATTCTCTGACACTCTCCATCACTCTCTGACACTCTATGACACTCTCTGACACTCTCTGACACTCACTATCAGTCTCTGACACTCTTTGACACTCTCTATCACTCTCTATCACTCTTTGACTCACTCTGACAATCTCTATCACTCTCTGACTCTCTCTGACACTCTCTGACACTCTCCGAAACTCTCTATCACTCTCTGAGACTCTCGATTATCTCTATCACACTCTATCTCTCTCTATAACTCTCTGGCACTCTCTGACACTCTCTGACACTCACAGACGCTCTCAGACACTCTCTATCACTCTCCATCACTCTCTGTCTCTCTCAGACACTCTCTGACACTCTCTGACACTCTCTATCGCTCTCTATCACTCTCTGACACACTCTGACAATCTCTGACACTCTCAAACGCTCTCAGACACTCTCGATCACTCTCCGACACTCACTGACACTCTCAGACAATCTCTTTCATTCTCTGACACTCTCAAACACTCTCAGACACTCTCTATCACTCTCTGACACACACTGACACTCTCAGACACTTTATTTCACTCTCAGACACTCTCTGACACTCACTATCACTCTCTGACACTCACTATCACTCTCTGACACTCACTATCACTCTCTATCACTCTCTGACACTGTCTATCACTCTCTGACACTCTCTGAAACTCTCTATCTCTCTCTGAAACTCTCTGAAACTCTCAGACACTCTCTGACACTCTCTGACACTCTCAGGCACTCTCTATCACTCTCTGACACTCTCTATTACTCTCTGACACTCTGTATCACTATCTGACGCTCTCAGACACTCTCTATCTCTCCCTGACACTCTCTGACTCTCTCAGACACTCTCTATCACTCTCTGACACTCTCTATCTCTCTCTGACATTCTCTGACACACTCTGACACTCTTTATCACTCTCTGACACTCTCAGGCACTCTCCATCAATCTCTGACACTCTCTATCACTCTCTGACACTCTCCATCACTGTCTATCACTCTCTGACACTCTCTGACACACTCTGACACTCTCTGACACTCTCTATCACTCTCTGACACTTTCTGACACTCTCAGACTCTCTCAGACACTCTCTATCACTCTCTGACACTTTTTGACACTCTCTGATACTCTCTATCACTCTCTATCTCTCTCTATCACACTCTATCACTCCCTATAACTTTCTGACACACTCTGACACTCTCTGACACCCACAGACACTCTCAGACACTCTCTATCAATCTCTGACACACTCTGACAATCTCTATCACTCTCTGACTCTCTCTGACACTCTCTGACACTCTCCGAAACTCTCTATCACTCTCTGAGACTCTCGATTATCTCTATCACACTCTATCTCTCTCTATAACTCTCTGGCACTCTCTGACACTCTCTGACACTCACAGACGCTCTCAGACACTCTCTATCACTCTCCATCACTCTCTGTCTCTCTCAGACACTCTCTGACACTCTCTGACACTCTCTATCGCTCTCTATGACACTCTGACACACTCTGACAATCTCTGACACTCTCAAACGCTCTCAGACACTCTCTATCACTCTCCGACACTCACTGACACTCTCAGACAATCTCTTTCATTCTCTGACACTCTCAAACACTCTCAGACACTCTCTATCACTCTCTGACACACACTGACACTCTCAGACACTTTATTTCACTCTCAGACACTCTCTGACACTCACTATCACTCTCTGACACTCACTATCACTCTCTGACACTCACTATCACTCTCTATCACTCTCTGACACTGTCTATCACTCTCTGACACTCTCTGAAACTCTCTATCTCTCTCTGACACTCTCTGACACTCTCAGACACTCTCTGACACTCTCTGACACTCTCAGGCACTCTCTATCACTCTCTGACACTCTCTATCACTCTCTGACACTCTGTATCACTATCTGACGCTCTCAGACACTCTCTATCTCTCCCTGACACTCTCTGACTCTCTCAGACTCTCTCTATCACTCTCTGACACTCTCTATCTCTCTCTGACATTCTCTGACACACTCTGACACTCTTTATCACTCTCTGACACTCTCAGGCACTCTCCATCAATCTCTGACACTCTCTATCACTCTCTGACACTCTCCATCACTCTCTATCACTCTCTGACACTCTCTGACACACTCTGACACTCTCTGACACTCTCTATCACTCTCTGACACTCGCTGACACACTCTGACACTCTCTGACACTTTCTGACACTCTCAGACTCTCTCAGACACTCTCTATCACTCTCTGACACTTTTTGACACTCTCTGATACTCTCTATCACTCTCTATCTCTCTCTATCACACTCTATCACTCCCTATAACTTTCTGACACACTCTGACACTCTCTGACACCCACAGACACTCTCAGACACTCTCTATCAATCTCTGACACACTCTGACAATCTCTGACACTCTCAAACGCTCTCAGACACTCTCCATCACTCTCCGACACTCACTGACACTCTCAGACACTTTCTTTCACTCTCAGACAGTCTCAGAAACTCTCTATCACTCTCTGACACTCTCAAACACTCTCAGACACTCTCTATCACTCTCTGACACACACTGAAACTCTCAGACACTTTCTTTCACTCTCAGACAGTCTCAGAAACTCTCTATCACTCTCTGAAACTCTCTATCACTCTCTATCACTCTCTGACACTCTCTATCACTCTCTGACACTCTCTGACACTCTCTATCACTCTCTGACACTCTCTATCACTCTCTATCATTCTATGACCCTCTCTGACACTCTCTGACACTCTCTTTCACTCTCTATCGCTCTCTGACACTTCCTGACACTCTCTTGCACTCTCGATCACTCTTTATCGCTCTCTGACACTCTTTGACACTGTCAGACACTGTCTATCACTCTCTGACACTCTCTGACACTCTCTATCACACTCTAACACTCTCTATCACTCTCTGACACACTCTGACACTCTCAAACACTCTCAGACACTC
This sequence comes from Heterodontus francisci, assembly GCF_036365525.1. Classification (NCBI taxonomy): domain Eukaryota; kingdom Metazoa; phylum Chordata; class Chondrichthyes; order Heterodontiformes; family Heterodontidae; genus Heterodontus; species Heterodontus francisci. The sequence continues at coordinate 123,535,892 of NC_090379.1, read as the reverse complement.
TCTATCACTCTCTATCACTCTCTGACACACTCTGACAATCTCTGACACTCTCAAACACTCTCAGACACTCTCTATCACTCTCTGAAACTCACTGACACTCACAGACACTCTCTGTCACTCTCTGTCACTCTCAGACACTTTCGATCACTCTCTATCGCTCTCTGACACACTCTGACAATCTCTGACACTCTCAAACACTCTCAGACACTCTCCATCACTCTCTGACACTCACTGTCCCTCTCGGACACTCTCTGTCACTCTCAGACACTCTCAGACACTCTCTATCACTCTCTGACACTCACTGACACTCTCAGACACTCTCTGTCACTCTCTATCACTCTCTGACAATTGCTGACAGGCTCAGACACTCTCTGACACTCTCAGACACTCTCTATCAATCTCTGACACTCCCAGACACTCTCTTTCTATCTCTGACATTCTCAGACACTCTCTATCACTCTCTATCACTCTCTGACACTCTCTATCACTCTCTGACACTCTCCATCACTCTCTGACACTCTCTGACACACTCTGACACTCTATGAAACACTCTGACACTCTCTGACACTCTCTATTACTCTCTGATACACTCTGACAGTCTCTGACACTCTCAGACACTCTCAGACACTCTCTATCACTCTCTGACATTCATTGACACTCTCAGACACTCTCAGACACTCTCAGACACTCTCTATCACTCTCTGACGTTCTCTGACATTCTCTGACAATCTCAGAAACTCTCTATCACTCTCTGACACTCTCAGTCACTCTCTATCACTCTCTGACAAACTCAGACACTCTCTATCACTCTCTGACACTCTCTATCGCTCTCTGACACTCTCTATCGCTCTCTGACACTCTCAGACACTGTCAGATAATCTCTATCACTCTCTGACACTCTCTATCACACTCTGACGCTCTCAGACACTTTCTATCACTCTCTGACACTCTCGATCGCCATCTATCACTCTCTGACACTCTCTGACACTCTCGGACACACTCTGACACACTCTGACACTCTCTGACACTCTCTGACACCCTCTATCACTCACTATCACTATCCGATACTCTCGGACACTCACTATCACTCCCTGACACTCTCTGACACTCTCTGAAACTCTCTATCACTCTCTGACACACTCTGACACACTCTGGCAATCTCAGATACACTCTATCACACTCTGACACTCTCTGACACTCTCTATCACTCTCTGACACTCTCGATCACTCTCTGACAGTCTCTGACACTCTCTGACACACTCTGACACTCTCTGACACTCTCTATCACTCTCTGACACTCGCTGACACACTCTGACACTCTCTGACCCTCTCAGACGCTCTCAGACACACTCTATCACTCTCTGACACTTTCTGACACTCTCTGATACTCTCTGTCACTCTCTATCACTCTCTATCACACTCTATCACTCTCTATAACTTTCTGACACTCTCTGACACTCTCAGACACTCACTATCACTCTCTGAAACTCACTATCACTCTCTGACACTCTCTGACACTCTCTGACACTCTCGATCACTCTCGATCACTCTCTGACACTCTCTATCTCTCTCTATCACTCTCTGACACTCTCTGACACTCTCAGACACTCTCTGACACTCTCTATCACTCTCTATCACTCTCTGACACTCTCTGACACTCTCTGACACTCACTATCACTCTCTGACACTCTCTGCCACTCTCTGACACTCTCTGACACTCTCTGACACTCTCTATCACTCACGATCACTCTCCATCACTCACAATCAATCTCCGAAAATTTCTGACACTCTCTGACACTCTCTATCACTCTCTGACACTCTCTGACACTCTCTGACACTCTCTATCACTCTCTGACTCTCTCTGACACTCTCAGACACTCTCTGATAGTCTCTGACAGTCACTATCACTCTCTGACACTCTCGGACACTCACTATCACTCTCTGACACTCTCTGACACTCCCTATCACTCTCTGACACTCTCTATCACCCTCTATCACCCTCTATCACTCTCTGACACTCTCTGACACTCTCTGACACTCTCTGACACTCTCAGACACTCTCAGACACTCACTATCACTCTCTGACACTTTCAGACACTCTCAGACACTCTCTGACACTCACTATCACTCTCTGACACTCTCTGACACTCTCTGACACTCCCTATCACTCTCTGACACTCTCTATCACCCTCTATCACTCTCTGACACTCTCTGACAGTCTCTGACGCTCTCAGACACTCTCAGAGACTCACTATCACTCTCAGACACTCTCTGACACTTTCAGACACTCTCAGACAATCACTTTCACTCTCTGACACTCTCTGCCACTCTATGACACTCTCTGACACTCACTATCACTCTCTGACACTTACTATCACTTTCTGAACCTATCTGACACTCTCTGACACTCTCCATCACTCTGTGACACTCTCTGACATTCTCAGACACCCACTATCACTCTCTGACACTCTCTGCCACTCTATGACACTCTCTGACACTCACTATCACTCTCTGACACTCTCAGACACTTTTTATCACTCTCTGACACTATCTGACACTCTCTGACACTCTCTATCACTCTGTGACACTCTCTGAAGCTCACTGTCACTTTCTGACAGTCTCTGACACTCTCTGTCACTCTCTGACACTCTCTGACACTCACCATCACTCTCTGACACTCTCTGACACTCTCTGACACTCTCAGACACTCTCTATCACTCTGTGACACTCTCAGACCCTCTCTATCACTCTCTGACAATCTCTGACACTCTCTGACACTCTCTGACACTCACTATCACTCCCTGACACTCTCTGACACTCTCAGACACTCTCGGGCATTCACTGTCACTCTTTGACACCCTCTATCACTGTCTGACACTCTTTGACACTTTCTATCACTCTCTGACTCTCTCTGACACTCTCTATCACTCTCTATCATTCTCTATCACTCTCTATCACTCTCTGACAATCTCAGACACTCTCTGACACTCTCAGACACTCACTATCACTCTCTGACACTCACTATCACTCTCTGACATTCTCTGACACTCTCTATCACACTCTATTACTCTCTGATACTCTCTGACACCCTCGGACACGCACTATCACTCTATGGCACTCTCTATTACTGTCTGACACACTTTGACACTTTCTATCATTCTCTGACACTCTCTGACACTCTCAGACACTCACAATCACTCTCTGACACTCTCTATGACTCTCTGACACTCTCCATCACTCTCTATCACTCTCTGACACACTCTGACACACTCTGACACTCTCTGACACTCTCTATCACTCTCTGACACTCGCTGACACACTCTGACACACTCTGACACTCTCTGACACTCTCTGACACTCTCTATCACTCTCTGACTCTCTCTGACACTCTCAGACACTCTCTGATAGTCTCTGACAGTCACTATCACTCTCTGACACTCTCTGACACTCACTATCACTCTCTGACACTCTCTGACACTCTCTGACGCTCCCTATCACTCTCTGACACTCTCTATCACCCTCTATCACCCTCTATCACTCTCTGACACTCTCTGACACTCTCTGACACTCTCAGACGCTCTCAGACACTCACTATCACTCTCTGACACTTTCAGACACTCTCAGACACTCTCTGACACTCACTATCACTCTCTGACACTCTCTGACACTCTCAGACACTCCCTATCACTCTCTGACACTCTCTATCACCCTCTATCACTCTCTGACACTCTCTGACAGTCTCTGACACTCTCAGACACTCTCAGAGACTCACTATCACTCTCTGACACTCTCTGACACTTTCAGACACTCTCAGACAATCACTATCACTCTCTGACACGCTCTGCCACTCTATGACACTCTCTGACAATCACTATCACTCTCTGACACTCACTATCACTTTCTGAACCTATCTGACACTCTCTGACACTCTCCATCACTTTGTGACACTCTCTGACATTCTCAGACACCCACTATCACTCCCTGACACTCTCTGCCACTCTATGACACTCTCTGACACTCTCTGACACTCACTATCACTCTCTGACACTCTCAGACACTTACTATCACTCTCTGACACTATCTGACACTCTCTGACACTCTCTATCACTCTGTGACACTCTCTGAAACTCACTGTCACTTTCTGACAGTCTCTGACACTCTCTGTCACTCTCTGACACTCTCTGACACTCACCATCACTCTCTGACACTCTCTGACACTCTCTGACACTCTCAGACACTCTCTATCACTCTGTGACACTCTCAGACCCTCTCTATCACTCTCTGACAATCTCTGACACTCTCTGACACTCACTATCACTCCCTGACACTCTCTGACACTCTCAGACACTCTCAGGCACTCACTGTCACTCTTTAACACTCTCTATCACTGTCTGACACTCTTTGACACTTTCTATCACTCTCTGACTCTCTCTGACACTCTCTATCACTCTCTATCATTCTCTATCACTCTCTATCACTCTCTGACAATCTCAGACACTCTCTGACACTCTCAGACACTCACTATCACTCTCTGACACTCACTATCACTCTCTGACATTCTCTGACACTCTCTATCACACTCTATTACTCTCTGACACTCTCTGACACCCTCGGACACGCATTATCACTCTATGGAACTCTCTATCACTGTCTGACACACTTTGAAACTTTCTATCATTCTCTGACACTCTCTGACACTCTCAGACACTCACAATCACTCTCTGACACTCTCTATGACTCTCTGACACTCTCTGACACTCACTATCACTCTCTGACACTCACTGACACTCTCTGACAATCTCAGACACTCTCTGACACACTCAGACACTCACCATCACTCTCTGACACTCTCTATCTCTCTCTGACACTCTCTGACATTCTCAATCACTCTCAATCACTCTCTATCACTCTCTATCACTCTCTGACACTCTCTGACACTCTTTGACACACTCAGACACTCACTGTCACTCTCTGATACTCTCTGACACTCTCTATCACTCTCTATCACTCTCGATCACTCTCTGACACTCACTGATACTCTGACAATCTCAGACACTCATTATCACTCTCTGAGACTCTCTATCTCTCTCTGACACTCTCTATCAATCTCTGTCACTCTTTGACACTCTTTGACACTCTCAGACACTCACTATCACTCTCTGACATTCTCTATAACTCTCTGACACTCTTTGACACTTTCTATCACTCTCTGACACTCTCTGACACTCTCTGACACTCTCTGACACTCTCTGACAATCTCAGAAACTCTCTGACACTCTCTGACACTCTCTATCACTCACTATCACTCTCTGACTTTCTCTGACACTCACTATCACTCTCTGATACTCTCTGATACTCTCTGACACTCTCTGACACTCACTAACACTCTCTGACACACTCAGACACTCATTATCACTCTCTGACACTCTCTGACACTCTCTGACACTCTCTATCACTCTCTGACACTATCTGACACACTCAGACACTCTCAGACACTCACTTTCACTCTCTGACACTCTCTGACACTCTCTATCACTCTCTGACACTCTCTGACACTCTCCGACACTCTCCGACACTCTCTGACACTCTCTGACACTCTTTATCACTAACGATCACTCTCTGACCCTCTCTGACGCTCTCTGACACTCTCTGACACTATCTATCACTCTCTGACACTCTCATACAATCTCTGACCATCTCTGACACTCACTATCACTCTCTATCACTCTCTGACACTATCTGACACACTCAGACACTCTCAGACACTCACTTTCACTCTCTGACACTCTCTGAAACTCACTCTCAATCTCTGACACTCTCTGACACTCTGTATAACTCTCTGACACTCTCTGACACTCTCTGACAATCTCAGACACTCTCAGACACTCACTATCACTCTCTGATACTCTCTGACACTCAATATCATTCTCTGACACTCTCTATCACTCTCTGACACTCTCAGACACTCTCTCACAATCTCTGACACTCTCTGACACTCTCTGACACTCACTATCACTCTCAGACACTCACTATCACTCTCTGACACTCTCTGACACTCTCTGACACTCACTGTCACTCTCTAGAACTCTCGGACACTCTCTGACTCTCATTGTCACTCTCTGACACTCTCAGACACTCACTATCACTCTCTGAAACACACTATCACTCTCTGACACTCTCTGACACTCTCGATCACTCTCTGACACTCTCGATCACTCTCTGACACTCTCTGACACTCTCAGATACTCACTATCACTCTCTGAAACTCACTATCACTCTCTGACACTCTCTGACACTCTCGATCACTCTCTGACACTCTCTATCACTCTCCATCACTGTCTGACACTCTCAGACACTCTCAGACACTTACTATCACTCTGACACTCTCTGAATCTCTCTGACACGCTCAGACGCTCACTAACAATCTCTGACACTCTCTGACACTCACTATCACTCTCTATCACTCACAATCAATCTCCGAAAATCTCTGACACTCTCTGACACTCTCTATCACTCTCTGACACTCTCTGACACTCTCTATGACTCTCTGACTCTCTCTGACACTCTCTGACACTCTCTGACACTCTCAGACACTCACTAACAATCTCTGACACTCACTATCACTCACTGACACTCTCAGACACTCTCTGACACTCTCTATCACTCTCTGACACTCTGTGACAATCTCTGACACTCTCTATCACTCTCTGACACTCTCTGACACTCTCTATGACTCTCTGACTCTCTCTGACACTCTCTGACACTCTCTGACACTCTCTGACACTCTCTGATTGTCTCTGACAGTCACTATCACTCTCTATCACTCTCTGACACTCTCTGACACTCACTATCACTCTCTGACACTCTCTGACACTCACTATCACCCTCTATCACCCGCTATCACTCTCTGACACTCTCTGACACTCTCTGACACTCTCAGACACTCTCAGACACTCACTATCACTCTCTGACACTGTCTGACACTCTCTGACACTCTCAGACACTCACTAACAATCTCTGACACTCACTATCACTCACTGACACTCTCAGACACTCTCTGACACTCTCTATCACTCTCTGACGCTCTCTGACACTCACTATCACTCACTGACACTCTCAGACACTCACTATCACTCTCTGACACTCTCTGCCACTCTATGACACTCTCAGACACTCTCTGACACACTCAGACACTCACCATCACTCTCTGACACTCTCTATCTCTCTCTGACACTCTCTGACATTCTCAATCACTGTCAATCACTCTCTATCACTCTCTATCACTCTCTGACACTCTCTGACACTCTTTGACACACTCAGACACTCACTGTCACTCTCTGATACTCTCTGACACTCTCTATCACTCTCGATCACTCTCGATCACTCTCTGACACTCACTGACACTCTGACAATCTCAGACACTCTCTGACACACTCAGACACTCATTATCACTCTCTGAGACTCTCTATCTCTCTCTGACACCCTCTATCAATCTCTGTCACTCTTTGACACTCTTTGACACTCTCAGACACTCACTATCACTCTCTGACATTCTCTATAACTCTCTGACACTCTTTGACACTTTCTATCACTCTCTGACACTCTCTGACACTCTCTGACAATCTCAGAAACTCTCTGACACTCTCTATCACTCTCTGACACTCTCTGACACTCTCTATCACTCACTATCACTCTCTGACTTTCTCTGACACTCACTATCACTCTCTGATACTCTCTGATACTCTCTGACACTCTCTGACACTCACTAACACTCTCTGACACACTCAGACACTCATTATCACTCTCTGACACTCTCTGACACTCTCTGACACTCTCTATCACTCTCTGACACTATCTGACACACTCAGACACTCTCAGACACTCACTTTCACTCTCAGCACTCTCTGACACTCTCTATCACTCTCTGACACTCACTATCACTCTCTATCACTCACAATCAATCTCCGAAAATCTCTGACACACTCTGACACTCTCTATCACTCTCTGACACTCTCTGACACTCTCTGACACTCTCTATGACTCTCTGACACTCTCTGACACTCTCTGACACTCTCAGACACTCTCAGACACTCTCTGATAGTCTCTGACAGTCACTATCACTCTCTATCACTCTCTGACACTCTCTGACACTCACTATCACTCTCTGACACTCTCTGACACTCACTATCACCCTCTATCACCCTCTATCACTCTCTGACACTCTCTGACACTCTCTGACACTCTCAGACACTCTCAGACACTCACTATCACTCTCTGACACTGTCTGACACTCTCTGACACTCTCAGACACTCACTAACAATCTCTGACACTCACTATCACTCACTGACACTCTCAGACACTCTCTGACACTCTCTATCACTCTCTGACGCTCTCTGACACTCACTATCACTCACTGACACTCTCAGACACTCACTATCACTCTCTGACACTCTCTGCCACTCTATGACACTCTCAGACACTCTCTGACACACTCAGACACTCACCATCACTCTCTGACACTCTCTATCTCTCTCTGACACTCTCTGACATTCTCAATCACTGTCAATCACTCTCTATCACTCTCTATCACTCTCTGACACTCTCTGACACTCTTTGACACACTCAGACACTCACTGTCACTCTCTGATACTCTCTGACACTCTCTATCACTCTCGATCACTCTCTGACACTCACTGACACTCTGACAATCTCAGACACTCTCTGACACACTCAGACACTCATTATCACTCTCTGAGACTCTCTATCTCTCTCTGACAATCTCTATCAATCTCTGTCACTCTTTGACACTCTTTGACACTCTCAGACACTCACTATCACTCTCTGACATTCTCTATAACTCTCTGACACTCTTTGACACTTTCTATCACTCTCTGACACTCTCTGACACTCTCTGACAATCTCAGAAACTCTCTGACACTCTCTGACACTCTCTATCACTCTCTGACACTCTCTGACACTCTCTATCACTCACTATCACTCTCTGACTTTCTCTGACACTCACTATCACTCTCTGATACTCTCTGATACTCTCTGACACTCTCTGACACTCACTAACACTCTCTGACACACTCAGACACTCATTATCACTCTCTGACACTCTCTGACACTCTCTGACACTCTCTATCACTCTCTGACACTATCTGACACACTCAGACACTCTCAGACACTCACTTTCACTCTCAGCACTCTCTGACACTCTCTATCACTCTCTGACACTCTCTGACAATCTCTGACACTCTCTATCACTCTCTGACACTCTCTGACACTCTCTATGACTCTCTGACTCTCTCTGACACTCTCTGACACTCTCTGACACTCTCTGATAGTCTCTGACAGTCACTATCACTCTCTATCACTCTCTGACACTCTCTGACACTCACTATCACTCTCTGACACTCTCTGACACTCACTATCACCCTCTATCACCCTCTATCACTCTCTGACACTCTCTGACACTCTCTGACACTCTCAGACAATCTCAGACACTCACTATCACTCTCTGACACTCTCAGACACTCTCTGACACACTCAGACACTCACCATCACTCTCTGGCACTCTCTATCTCTCTCTGACACTCTCTGACATTCTCAATTACTCTCAAGCACTCTCTATCACTCTCTGACACTCTCTGACACTCTTTGACACTCACTATCACCCTCTATCACCCTCTATCACTCTCTGACACTCTCTGACACTCTCTGACACTCTCAGACACTCTCAGACACTCACTATCACTCTCTGACACTGTCTGACACTCTCTGACACTCTCAGACACTCACTAACAATCTCTGACACTCACTATCACTCACTGACACTCTCAGACACTCTCTGACACTCTCTATCACTCTCTGACGCTCTCTGACACTCACTATCACTCACTGACACTCTCAGACACTCACTATCACTCTCTGACACTCTCTGCCACTCTATGACACTCTCAGACACTCTCTGACACACTCAGACACTCACCATCACTCTCTGACACTCTCTATCTCTCTCTGACACTCTCTGACATTCTCAATCACTGTCAATCACTCTCTATCACTCTCTATCACTCTCTGACACTCTCTGACACTCTTTGACACACTCAGACACTCACTGTCACTCTCTGATACTCTCTGACACTCTCTATCACTCTCGATCACTCTCTGACACTCACTGACACTCTGACAATCTCAGACACTCTCTGACACACTCAGACACTCATTATCACTCTCTGAGACTCTCTATCTCTCTCTGACAATCTCTATCAATCTCTGTCACTCTTTGACACTCTTTGACACTCTCAGACACTCACTATCACTCTCTGACATTCTCTATAACTCTCTGACACTCTTTGACACTTTCTATCACTCTCTGACACTCTCTGACACTCTCTGACAATCTCAGAAACTCTCTGACACTCTCTGACACTCTCTATCACTCTCTGACACTCTCTGACACTCTCTATCACTCACTATCACTCTCTGACTTTCTCTGACACTCACTATCACTCTCTGATACTCTCTGATACTCTCTGACACTCTCTGACACTCACTAACACTCTCTGACACACTCAGACACTCATTATCACTCTCTGACACTCTCTGACACTCTCTGACACTCTCTATCACTCTCTGACACTATCTGACACACTCAGACACTCTCAGACACTCACTTTCACTCTCAGCACTCTCTGACACTCTCTATCACTCTCTGACACTCTCTGACAATCTCTGACACTCTCTATCACTCTCTGACACTCTCTGACACTCTCTATGACTCTCTGACTCTCTCTGACACTCTCTGACACTCTCTGACACTCTCTGATAGTCTCTGACAGTCACTATCACTCTCTATCACTCTCTGACACTCTCTGACACTCACTATCACTCTCTGACACTCTCTGACACTCACTATCACCCTCTATCACCCTCTATCACTCTCTGACACTCTCTGACACTCTCTGACACTCTCAGACAATCTCAGACACTCACTATCACTCTCTGACACTCTCAGACACTCTCTGACACACTCAGACACTCACCATCACTCTCTGGCACTCTCTATCTCTCTCTGACACTCTCTGACATTCTCAATTACTCTCAAGCACTCTCTATCACTCTCTGACACTCTCTGACACTCTTTGACACACTCAGACACTCACTGTCACTCTCTGATACTCTCTGACACTCTCTATCACTCTCTATCACTCTCGATCACTCTCTGACACTCACTGACACTCTGACAATCTCAGACACTCTCTGACACACTCAGACACTCATTATCACTCTCTGAGACTCTCTATCTCTCTCTGACACTCTCTATCAATCTCTGTCACTCTTTGACACTCTTTGACACTCTCAGACACTCACTATCACTCTCTGACATTCTCTATAACTCTCTGACACTCTTTGACACTTTCTATCACTCTCTGACACTCTCTGACACTCTCTGACAATCTCAGAAACTCTCTGACACTCTCTGACACTCTCTATCACTCTCTGACACTCTCTGACACTCTCTATCACTCACTATCACTCTCTGACTTTCTCTGACACTCACTATCACTCTCTGATACTCTCTGATACTCTCTGACACTCTCTGACACTCACTAACACTCTCTGACACACTCAGACACTCATTATCACTCTCTGACACTCTCTGACACTCTCTGACACTCTCAGAGACTCACTGTCACTCTCTGATACTCTCTGACACTCACTATCACTCTCTGACACTCTCTAACACTCTCTGAGACTCTATGACACTCTTTGACACACTCTGACACTCACTATCACTCTCTGACACTCTCAGGCACTCACTCACTCTCTGACACTCTCTGACACTCAATATCACTCTCTATCACTCTCAGACACTCTCAGACACTCTCAGACACTCTCAGACACTCACTATCACTCTCTGACACTCTGTGACACTGTCTGATACTCACTATCACTCTCTGACACTCTCTGACACTCACTATCACTCACTGACACTCTCTGAAACTCTCTGACACTCTCAGACACTCACTAACACTCTCTGACACTCTCTGACACTCACTATCACTCACTGACACTCCCTGACACTCTCTGACACTCTCTATCACGCTCCATCACTCTCTGACACTCTCTGACACTCTCCGACACTCTCCGACACTCTCTGACACTCTCTGACACTCTCTATCACTAACGATCACTCTCTGACCCTCTCTGACCCTCTCTGACACTCTCTGACACTATCTATCACTCTCTGACACTCTCATACAATCCCTGACCCTCTCTGACACTCACTATCACTCTCTATCACTCTCTGACACTATCTGACACACTCAGACACTCTCAGACACTCACTTTCACTCTCTGACACTCTCTGAAACTCACTCTCAATCTCTGACACTCTCTGACACTCTGTATAACTCTCTGACACTATCTGACACACTCAGACACTCTCAGACACTCACTATCACTCTCTGATACTCTCTGACACTCAATATCATTCTCTGACACTCTCTATCACTCTCTGACACTCTCAGACACTCTCTCACACTCTCTGACACTCTCTGACACTCTCTGACACTCACTATCACTCTCAGACACTCACTTTCACTCTCTGACACTCTCTGACACTCTCTGACACTCACTGTCACTCTCTAGAACTCTCGGACACTCTCGATCACTCTCTGACACTCTCTGACACTCTCAGACACTCACTATCACTCTCTGAAACTCACTATCACTCTCTGACACTCTCTGACTCTCTCGATCACTCTCTGACACTCTCTATCACTCTCCATCACTGTCTGACACTCTCAGACACTCTCAGACACTCACTATCACTCTGACACTCTCTGAAACTCTCTGACACGCTCAGACGCTCACTAACAATCTCTGACACTCTCTGACACTCACTATCACTCTCTATCACTCACAATCAATCTCCGAAAATCTCTGACACACTCTGACACTCTCTATCACTCTCTGACACTCTCTGACACTCTCTATGACTCTCTGACTCTCTCTGACACTCTCTGACACTCTCAGACACTCTCAGACACTCTCTGATAGTCTCTGACAGTCACTATCACTCTCTATCACTCTCTGACACTCTCTGACACTCACTATCACTCTCTGACACTCTCTGACACTCACTATCACACTCTATCACCCTCTATCACTCTCTGACACTCTCTGACACTCTCTGACACTCTCAGACAATCTCAGACACTCACTATCACTCTCTGACACTGTCTGACACTCTCTGACACTCTCAGACACTCACTAACAATCTCTGACACTCACTATCACTCACTGACACTCTCAGACACTCTCTGACACTCTCTATCACTCTCTGACGCTCTCTGACACTCACTATCACTCACTGACACTCTCAGACACTCACTATCACTCTCTGACACTCTCTGCCACTCTATGACACTCTCAGACACTCTCTGACACACTCAGACACTCACCATCACTCTCTGACACTCTCTATCTCTCTCTGACACTCTCTGACATTCTCAATCACTCTCAATCACTCTCTATCACTCTCTGACACTCTCTGACACTCTTTGACACACTCAGACACTCACTGTCACTCTCTGATACTCTCTGACAATCTCTATCACTCTCTATCACTCTCGATCACTCTCTGACACTCACTGACACTCTGACAATCTCAGACACTCTCTGACACACTCAGACACTCATTATCACTCTCTGAGACTCTCTATCTCTCTCTGACACTCTCTATCAATCTCTGTCACTCTTTGACACACTTTGACACTCTCAGACACTCACTATCACTCTCTGACATTCTCTATAACTCTCTGACACTCTTTGACACTTTCTATCACTCTCTGACACTCTCTGACACTCTCTGACACTCTCTGACAATCTCAGAAACTCTCTGACACTCTCTGACACTCTCTATCACTCTCTGACACTCTCTGACACTCTCTATCACTCACTATCACTCTCTGACTTTCTCTGACACTCACTATCACTCTCTGATACTCTCTGATACTCTCTGACACTCTCTGACACTCACTAACACTCTCTGACACACTCAGACACTCATTATCACTCTCTGACACTCTCTGACACTCTCTGACACTCTCAGAGACTCACTGTCACTCTCTGATACTCTCTGACACTCACTATCACTCTCTGACACTCTCTAACACTCTCTGAGACTCTATGACACTCTCTGACACACTCTGACACTCACTATCACTCTCTGACACTCTCAGGCACTCACTAACACTCTCTTTCACTCTCAGACACTCTCAGACACTCTCAGACACTCTCAGACACTCACTATCACTCTCTGACACTCTGTGACACTGTCTGATACTCACTATCACTCTCTGACACTCTCTGACACTCACTATCACTCACTGACACTCTCTGAAACTCTCTGACACTCTCAGACACTCACTAACACTCTCTGACACTCTCTGACACTCTCTAAAACGCTCTATCACTCTCTGACACTCTCTGACACTCACTATCACTCACTGACACTCCCTGACACTCTCTGACACTCTCTATCACGCTCCATCACTCTCTGACACTCTCTGACACTCTCCGACACTCTCCGACACTCTCTGACACTCTCTGACACTCTCTATCACTAACGATCACTCTCTGACCCTCTCTGACCCTCTCTGACACTCTCTGACACTATCTATCACTCTCTGACACTCTCATACAATCTCTGACCCTCTCTGACACTCACTATCACTCTCTATCACTCTCTGACACTATCTGACACACTCAGACACTCTCAGACACTCACTTTCACTCTCTGACACTCTCTGAAACTCACTCTCAATCTCTGACACTCTCTGACACTCTGTATAACTCTCTGACACTATCTGACACACTCAGACACTCTCAGACACTCACTATCACTCTTTGATACTCTCTGAAACTCAATATCATTCTCTGACACTCTCTATCACTCTCTGACACTCTCAGACACTCTCTCACACTCTCTGACACTCTCTGACACTCTCTGACACTCACTATCACTCTCAGACACTCACTATCACTCTCTGACACTCTCTGACACTCTCTGACACTCACTGTCACTCTCTAGAACTCTCGGACACTCTCGATCACTCTCTGACACTCTCTGACACTCTCAGACACTCACTATCACTCTCTGAAACTCACTATCACTCTCTGACACTCTCTGACACTCTCGATCACTCTCTGACACTCTCTATCACTCTCCATCACTGTCTGACACTCTCAGACACTCTCAGACACTCACTATCACTCTGACACTCTCTGAAACTCTCTGACACGCTCAGACGCTCACTAACAATCTCTGACACTCTCTGACACTCACTATCACTCTCTATCACTCACAATCAATCTCCGAAAATCTCTGACACACTCTGACACTCTCTATCACTCTCTGACACTCTCTGACACTCTCTGACACTCTCTATGACTCTCTGACTCTCTCTGACACTCTCTGACACTCTCAGACACTCTCAGACACTCTCTGATAGTCTCTGACAGTCACTATCACTCTCTATCACTCTCTGACACTCTCTGACACTCACTATCACTCTCTGACACTCTCTGACACTCTCTGACACTCTCTATGACTCTCTGACTCTCTCTGACACTCTCTGACACTCTCAGACACTCTCAGACACTCTCTGATAGTCTCTGACAGTCACTATCACTCTCTATCACTCTCTGACACTCTCTGACACTCACTATCACTCTCAGACACTCTCTGACACTCTCTATCACTCTCTGACGCTCTCTGACACTCACTATCACTCACTGACACTCTCAGACACTCACTATCACTCTCTGACACTCTCTGCCACTCTATGACACTCTCAGACACTCTCTGACACACTCAGACACTCACCATCACTCTCTGACACTCTCTATCTCTCTCTGACACTCTCTGACATTCTCAATCACTCTCAATCACTCTCTATCACTCTCTGACACTCTCTGACACTCTTTGACACACTCAGACACTCACTGTCACTCTCTGATACTCTCTGACACTCTCTATCACTCTCTATCACTCTCGATCACTCTCTGACACTCACTGACACTCTGACAATCTCAGACACTCTCTGACACACTCAGACACTCATTATCACTCTCTGAGACTCTCTATCTCTCTCTGACACTCTCTATCAATCTCTGTCACTCTTTGACACACTTTGACACTCTCAGACACTCACTATCACTCTCTGACATTCTCTATAACTCTCTGACACTCTTTGACACTTTCTATCACTCTCTGACACTCTCTGACACTCTCTGACACTCTCTGACAATCTCAGAAACTCTCTGACACTCTCTGACACTCTCTATCACTCTCTGACACTCTCTGACACTCTCTATCACTCACTATCACTCTCTGACTTTCTCTGACACTCACTATCACTCTCTGATACTCTCTGATACTCTCTGACACTCTCTGACACTCACTAACACTCTCTGACACACTCAGACACTCATTATCACTCTCTGACACTCTCTGACACTCTCTGACACTCTCAGAGGCTCACTGTCAATCTCTGATACTCTCTGACACTCACTATCACTCTCTGACACTCTCTAACACTCTCTGAGACTCTATGACACTCTCTGACACACTCTGACACTCACTATCACTCTCTGACACTCTCAGGCACTCACTATCACTCTCTGACACTCTCTGACACTCAATATCACTCTCGATCACTCTCAGACACTCTCAGACACTCTCAGACACTCTCAGACACTCACTATCACTCTCTGACACTCTGTGACACTGTCTGATACTCACTATCACTCTCTGACACTCTCTGACACTCACTATCACTCACTGACACTCTCTGAAACTCTCTGACACTCTCAGACACTCACTAACACTCTCTGACACTCTCTGACACTCACTATCACTCACTGACACTCCCTGACACTCTCTGACACTCTCTATCACGCTCCATCACTCTCTGACACTCTCTGACACTCACTATCACTCACTGACACTCCCTGACACTCTCTGACACTCTCTATCACGCTCCATCACTCTCTGACACTCTCTGACACTCTCTGACACTCTCTGACACTCTCTGACACTCTCTGACACTCTCTATCACTAACGATCACTCTCTGACCCTCTCTGACACTCTCTGACACTATCTATCACTCTCTGACACTCTCATACAATCTCTGACCCTCTCTGACACTCACTATCACTCTCTATCACTCTCTGACACTATCTGACACACTCAGACACTCTCAGACACTCACTTTCACTCTCTGACACTCTCTGAAACTCACTCTCAATCTCTGACACTCTCTGACACTCTGTATAACTCTCTGACACTATCTGACACACTCAGACACTCTCAGACACTCACTATCACTCTCTGAAACTCTCTGACACTCAATATCATTCTCTGACACTCTCTATCACTCTCTGACACTCTCAGACACTCTCTCACACTCTCTGACACTCTCTGACACTCTCTGACACTCACTATCACTCTCAGACACTCACTATCACTCTCTGACACTCTCTGACACTCTCTGACACTCACTGTCACTCTCTAGAACTCTCGGACACTCTCGATCACTCTCTGACACTCTCTGACACTCTCAGACACTCACTATCACTCTCTGAAACTCACTATCACTCTCTGACACTCTCTGACACTCTCGATCACTCTCTGACACTCTCTATCACTCTCCATCACTGTCTGACACTCTCAGACACTCTCAGACACTCACTATCACTCTGACACTCTCTGAAACTCTCTGACACGCTCAGACGCTCACTAACAATCTCTGACACTCTCTGACACTCACTATCACTCTCTATCACTCACAATCAATCTCCGAAAATCTCTGACACACTCAGACACTCTCTATCACTCTCTGACACTCTCTGACACTCTCTATGACTCTCTGACTCTCTCTGACACTCTCTGACACTCTCAGACACTCTCAGACACTCTCTGATAGTCTCTGACAGTCACTATCACTCTCTATCACTCTCTGACACTCTCTAACACACTCTGAGACTCTATGACACTCTCTGACACTCTCTATGACTCTCTGACTCTCTCTGACACTCTCAGACACTCTCAGACACTCTCTGATAGTCTCTGACAGTCACTATCACTCTCTATCACTCTCTGACACTCTCTAATACTCTCTGAGACTCTATGACACTCTCTGACACACTCTGACACTCACTATCACTCTCTGACACTCTCAGGCACTCACTATCACTCTCTGACACTCTCTGACACTCAATATCACTCTCTATCACTCTCAGACACTCTCAGACACTGTCAGACACTCTTAGACACTCACTATCACACTCTGACACTCTGTGACACTGTCTGATACTCACTATCACTCTCTGACACTCTCTGACACTCACTATCACTCACTGACATTCTCTGAAACTCTCTGACACTCTCAGACACTCACTAACACTCTCTGACACTCTCTGACACTCACTATCACTCACTGACACTCCCTGACACTCTCTGACACTCTCTATCACGCTCCATCACTCTCTGACACTCTCTGACACTCTCCGACACTCTCCGACACTCTCTGACACTCTCTGACACTCTCTATCACTAACGATCACTCTCTGACCCTCTCTGACCCTCTCTGACACTCTCTGACACTATCTATCACTCTCTGACACTCTCATACAATCTCTGACCCTCTCTGACACTCACTATCACTCTCTATCACTCTCTGACACTATCTGACACACTCAGACACTCTCAGACACTCACTTTCACTCTCTGACACTCTCTGAAACTCACTCTCAATCTCTGACACTCTCTGACACTCTGTATAACTCTCTGACACTATCTGACACACTCAGACACTCTCAGACACTCACTATCACTCTCTGATACTCTCTGACACTCAATATCATTCTCTGACACTCTCTATCACTCTCTGACACTCTCAGACACTCTCTCACACTCTCTGACACTCTCTGACACTCACTATCACTCTCAGACACTCACTATCACTCTCTGACACTCTCTGACACTCTCTGACACTCTCTGACACTCACTGTCACTCTCTAGAACTCTCGGACACTCTCGATCACTCTCTGACACTCTCTGACACTCTCAGACACTCACTATCACTCTCTGAAACTCACTATCACTCTCTGACACTCTCTGACACTCTCGATCACTCTCTGACACTCTCTATCACTCTCCATCACTGTCTGACACTCTCAGACACTCTCAGACACTCACTATCACTCTGACACTCTCTGAAACTCTCTGACACGCTCAGACGCTCACTAACAATCTCTGACACTCTCTGACACTCACTATCACTCTCTATCACTCACAATCAATCTCCGAAAATCTCTGACACACTCTGACACTCTCTATCACTCTCTGACACTCTCTGACACTCTCTGACACTCTCTATGACTCTCTGACTCTCTCTGACACTCTCTGACACTCTCAGACACTCTCAGACACTCTCTGATAGTCTCTGACAGTCACTATCACTCTCTATCACTCTCTGACACTCTCTGACACTCACTATCACTCTCTGACACTCTCTGACACTCACTATCACCCTCTATCACCCTCTATCACTCTCTGACACTCTCTGACACTCTCTGACACTCTCAGACACTCTCAGACACTCACTAACAATCTCTGACACTCACTATCACTCACTGACACTCTCAGACACTCTCTGACACTCTCTATCACTCTCTGACGCTCTCTGACACTCACTATCACTCACTGACACTCTCAGACACTCACTATCACTCTCTGACACTCTCTGCCACTCTATGACACTCTCAGACACTCTCTGACACACTCAGACACTCACCATCACTCTCTGACACTCTCTATCTCTCTCTGACACTCTCTGACATTCTCAATCACTGTCAATCACTCTCTATCACTCTCTATCACTCTCTGACACTCTCTGACACTCTTTGACACACTCAGACACTCACTGTCACTCTCTGATACTCTCTGACACTCTCTATCACTCTCTATCACTCTCGATCACTCTCTGACACTCACTGACACTCTGACAATCTCAGACACTCTCTGACACACTCAGACACTCATTATCACTCTCTGAGACTCTCTATCTCTCTCTGACACTCTCTATCAATCTCTGTCACTCTTTGACACTCTTTGACACTCTCAGACACTCACTATCACTCTCTGACATTCTCTATAACTCTCTGACACTCTTTGACACTTTCTATCACTCTCTGACACTCTCTGACACTCTCTGACAATCTCAGAAACTCTCTGACACTCTCTGACACTCTCTATCACTCTCTGACACTCTCTGACACTCTCTATCACTCACTATCACTCTCTGACTTTCTCTGACACTCACTATCACTCTCTGATACTCTCTGATACTCTCTGACACTCTCTGACACTCACTAACACTCTCTGACACACTCAGACACTCATTATCACTCTCTGACACTCTCTGACACTCTCTATCACTCTCTGACACTATCTGACACACTCAGACACTCTCAGACACTCACTTTCACTCTCTGACACTCTCTGACACTCTCTATCACTCTCTGACACTCTCTGACAATTTCTGACACTCTCTATCACTCTCTGACACTCTCTATGACTCTCTGACTCTCTCTGACACTCTCTGACACTCTCTGACACTCTCTGACACTCTCTGACACTCTCTGACACTCTCTGATAGTCTCTGACAGTCACTATCACTCTCTATCACTCTCTGACACTCTCTGACACTCACTATCACTCTCTGACACTCTCTGACACTCACTATCACCCTCTATCACCCTCTATCACTCTCTGACACTCTCTGACACTCTCTGACACTCTCAGACAATCTCAGACACTCACTATCACTCTCTGACACTGTCTGACACTCTCTGACACTCTCAGACACTCACTAACAATCTCTGACACTCACTATCACTCACTGACACTCTCAGACACTCTCTGACACTCTCTATCACTCTCTGACGCTCTCTGACACTCACTATCACTCACTGACACTCTCAGACACTCACTATCACTCTCTGACACTCTCTGCCACTCTATGACACTCTCAGACACTCTCTGACACACTCAGACACTCACCATCACTCTCTGACACTCTCTATCTCTCTCTGACACTCTCTGACATTCTCAATCACTCTCAATCACTCTCTATCACTCTCTGACACTCTCTGACACTCTTTGACACACTCAGACACTCACTGTCACTCTCTGATACTCTCTGACACTCTCTATCACTCTCTATCACTCTCGATCACTCTCTGACACTCACTGACACTCTGACAATCTCAGACACTCTCTGACACACTCAGACACTCATTAACTCTCTCTGAGACTCTCTATCTCTCTCTGACACTCTCTACCAATCTCTGTCACTCTTTGACACTCTTTGACACTCTCAGACACTCACTATCACTCTCTGACATTCTCTATAACTCTCTGACACTCTTTGACACTTTCTATCACTCTCTGACACTCTCTGACACTCTCTGACACTCTCTGACAATCTCAGAAACTCTCTGACACTCTCTGACACTCTCTATCACTCTCTGACACTCTCTGACACTCTCTATCACTCACTATCACTCTCTGACTTTCTCTGACACTCACTATCACTCTCTGATACTCTCTGATACTCTCTGACACTCTCTGACACTCACTAACACTCTCTGACACACTCAGACACTCATTATCACTCTCTGACACTCTCTGACACTCTCTGACACTCTCAGAGACTCACTGTCACTCTCTGATACTCTCTGACACTCACTATCACTCTCTGACACTCTCTAACACTCTCTGAGACTCTATGACACTCTCTGACACACTCTGACACTCACTATCACTCTCTGACACTCTCAGGCACTCACTATCACTCTCTGACACTCTCTGACACTCAATATCACTCTCTATCACTCTCAGACACTCTCAGACACTCTCAGACACTCTCAGACACTCACTATCACTCTCTGACACTCTGTGACACTGTCTGATACTCACTATCACTCTCTGACACTCTCTGACACTCACTATCACTCACTGACACTCTCTGAAACTCTCTGACACTCTCAGACACTCACTAACACTCTCTGACACTCTCTGACACTCACTATCACTCACTGACACTCCCTGACACTCTCTGACACTCTCTATCACGCTCCATCACTCTCTGACACTCTCTGACACTCTCCGACACTCTCCGACACTCTCTGACACTCTCTGACACTCTCTGACACTCTCTATCACTAACGATCACTCTCTGACCCTCTCTGACCCTCTCTGACACTCTCTGACACTATCTATCACTCTCTGACACTCTCATACAATCTCTGACCCTCTCTGACACTCACTATCACTCTCTATCACTCTCTGACACTATCTGACACACTCAGACACTCTCAGACACTCACTTTCACTCTCTGACACTCTCTGAAACTCACTCTCAATCTCTGACACTCTCTGACACTCTGTATAACTCTCTGACACTATCTGACACACTCAGACACTCACTATCACTCTCTGATACTCTCTGACACTCAATATCATTCTCTGACACTCTCTATCACTCTCTGACACTCTCAGACACTCTCTCACACTCTCTGACACTCTCTGACACTCTCTGACACTCACTATCACTCTCAGACACTCACTATCACTCTCTGACACTCTCTGACACTCTCTGACACTCACTGTCACTCTCTAGAACTCTCGGACACTCTCGATCACTCTCTGACACTCTCTGACACTCTCAGACACTCACTATCACTCTCTGAAACTCACTATCACTCTCTGACACTCTCTGACACTCTCGATCACTCTCTGACACTCTCTATCACTCTCCATCACTGTCTGACACTCTCAGACACTCTCAGACACTCACTATCACTCTGACACTCTCTGAAACTCTCTGACACGCTCAGACGCTCACTAACAATCTCTGACACTCTCTGACACTCACTATCACTCTCTATCACTCACAATCAATCTCCGAAAATCTCTGACACACTCTGACACTCTCTATCACTCTCTGACACTCTCTGACACTCTCTGACACTCTCTATGACTCTCTGACTCTCTCTGACACTCTCTGACACTCTCAGACACTCTCAGACACTCTCTGATAGTCTCTGACAGTCACTATCACTCTCTATCACTCTCTGACACTCTCTAACACACTCTGAGACTCTATGACACTCTCTGACACACTCTGACACTCACTATCACTCTCTGACACTCTCAGGCACTCACTATCACTCTCTGACACTCTCTGACACTCAATATCACTCTCTATCACTCTCAGACACTCTCTGAAACTCTCTGACACTCTCAGACACTCACTAACACTCTCTGACACTCTCTGACACTCACTATCACTCACTGACACTCCCTGACACTCTCTGACACTCTCTATCACGCTCCATCACTCTCTGACACTCTCTGACACTCTCCGACACTCTCCGACACTCTCTGACACTCTCTGACACTCTCTATCACTAACGATCACTCTCTGACCCTCTCTGACCCTCTCTGACACTCTCTGACACTATCTATCACTCTCTGACACTCTCATACAATCTCTGACCCTCTCTGACACTCACTATCACTCTCTATCACTCTCTGACACTATCTGACACACTCAGACACTCTCAGACACTCACCTTCACTCTCTGACACTCTCTGAAACTCACTCTCAATCTCTGGCACTCTCTGACACTCTGTATAACTCTCTGACACTATCTGACACACTCAGACACTCTCAGACACTCACTATCACTCTCTGATACTCTCTGACACTCAATATCATTCTCTGACACTCTCTATCACTCTCTGACACTCTCAGACACTCTCTCACACTCTCTGACACTCTCTGACACTCTCTGACACTCACTATCACTCTCAGACACTCACTATCACTCTCTGACACTCTCTGACACTCTCTGACACTCACTGTCACTCTCTAGAACTCTCGGACACTCTCAATCACTCTCTGACACTCTCTGACACTCTCAGACACTCACTATCACTCTCTGAAACTCACTATCACTCTCTGACACTCTCTGACACTCTCGATCACTCTCTGACACTCTCTATCACTCTCCATCACTGTCTGACACTCTCAGACACTCTCAGACACTCACTATCACTCTGACACTCTCTGAAACTCTCTGACACGCTCAGACGCTCACTAACAATCTCTGACACTCTCTGACACTCACTATCACTCTCTATCACTCACAATCAATCTCCGAAAATCTCTGACACACTCTGACACTCTCTATCACTCTCTGACACTCTCTGACACTCTCTGACACTCTCTATGACTCTCTGACTCTCTCTGACACTCTCTGACACTCTCAGACACTCTCAGACACTCTCTGATAGTCTCTGACAGTCACTATCACTCTCTATCACTCTCTGACACTCTCTAACACTCTCTGAGACTCTATGACACTCTCTGACACACTCTGACACTCACTATCACTCTCTGACACTCTCAGGCACTCACTATCACTCTCTGACACTCTCTGACACTCAATATCACTCTCTATCACTCTCAGACACTCTCAGACACTCTCAGACACTCACTATCACTCTCTGACACTCTGTGACACTGTCTGATACTCACTATCACTCTCTGACACTCTCTGACACTCACTATCACTCACTGACACTCTCTGAAACTCTCTGACACTCTCAGACACTCACTAACACTCTCTGACACTCTCTGACACTCACTATCACTCACTGACACTCCCTGACACTCTCTGACACTCTCTATCACGCTCCATCACTCTCTGACACTATCTGACACTCTCCGACACTCTCCGACACTCTCTTTCACGAACAATCACTCTCTGACCCTCTCTGACCCTCTCTGACACTCTCTGACACTATCTATCACTCTCTGACACTCTCATACAATCTCTGACCCTCTCTGACACTCACTATCACTCTCTATCACTCTCTGACACTATCTGACACACTCAGACACTCTCAGACACTCACTTTCACTCTCTGACACTCTCAGACACTCTCTGACACTCTCTATCACTCTCTGACACTCTCTGACAATCTCTGACACTCTCTATCACTCTCTGACACTCTCTGACACTCTCTATGACTCTCTGACTCTCTCTGACACTCTCTGACACTCTCTGACACTCTCTGACACTCTCTGATAGTCTCTGACAGTCACTATCACTCTCTATCACTCTCTGACACTCTCTGACACTCACTATCACTCTCTGACACTCTCTGACACTCACTATCACCCTCTATCACCCTCTATCACTCTCTGACACTCTCTGACACTCTCTGACACTCTCAGACACTCTCAGACACTCACTATCACTCTCTGACACTGTCTGACACTCTCTGACACTCTCAGACACTCACTAACAATCTCTGACACTCACTATCACTCACTGACACTCTCAGACACTCTCTGACACTCTCTATCACTCTCTGACGCTCTCTGACACTCACTATCACTCACTGACACTCTCAGACACTCACTATCACTCTCTGACACTCTCTGCCACTCTATGACACTCTCAGACACTCTCTGACACACTCAGACACTCACCATCACACTCTGACACTCTCTATCTCTCTCTGACACTCTCTGACATTCTCAATCACTCTCAATCACTCTCTATCACTCTCTATCACTCTCTGACACTCTTTGACACTCTTTGACACACTCAGACACTCACTGTCACTCTCTGATACTCTCTGACACTCTCGAACACTCTCTATCACTCTCGATCACTCTCTGACACTCACTGACACTCTGACAATCTCAGACACTCTCTGACACACTCAGACACTCATTATCACTCTCTGAGACTCTCTATCTCTCTCTGACACTCTCTATCAATCTCTGTCACTCTTTGACACTCTTTGACACTCTCAGACACTCACTATCACTCTCTGACATTCTCTATAACTCTCTGACACTCTTTGACACTTTCTATCACTCTCTGACACTCTCTGACACTCTCTGACACTCTCTGACACTCTCAGAAACTCTCTGACACTCTCTATCACTCTCTGACACTCTCTGACACTCTCTATCACTCACTATCACTCTCTGACTTTCTCTGACACTCACTATCACTCTCTGATACTCTCTGATACTCTCTGACACTCTCTGACACTCACTAACACTCTCTGACACACTCAGACACTCATTATCACTCTCTGACACTCTCTGACACTCTCTGACACTCTCAGAGACTCACTGTCACTCTCTGATACTCTCTGACACTCACTATCACTCTCTGACACTCTCTAACACTCTCTGAGACTCTATGACACTCTCTGACACACTCTGACACTCACTATCACTCTCTGACACTCTCAGGCACTCACTATCACTCTCTGACACTCTCTGACACTCAATATCACTCTCTATCACTCTCAGACACTCTCAGACACTCTCAGACACTCTCAGACACTCACTATCACTCTCTGACACTCACTATCACTCACTGACACTCTCTGAAACTCTCTGACACTCTCTGACCATCACTATCACTCACTGACACTCTCTGAAACTCTCTGACACTCTCAGACACTCACTAACACTCTCTGACACTCTCTGACACTCACTATCACTCACTGACACTCCCTGACACTCTCTGACACTCTCTATCACGCTCCATCACTCTCTGACACTCTCTGACACTCTCTGACACTCTCCGACACTCTCCGACACTCTCTGACACTCACTAACACTCTCTGACACTCTCTGACACTCACTATCACTCACTGACACTCCCTGACACTCTCTGACACTCTCTATCACGCTCCATCACTCTCTGACACTCTCTGACACTCTCCGACACTCTCCGACACTCTCTGACACTCTCTGACACTCTCTATCACTAACGATCACTCTCTGACCCTCTCTGACACTCTCTGACACTATCTATCACTCTCTGACACTCTCATACAATCTCTGACCCTCTCTGACACTCACTATCACTCTCTATCACTCTCTGACACTATCTGACACACTCAGACACTCTCAGACACTCACTTTCACTCTCTGACACTCTCTGAAACTCACTCTCAATCTCTGACACTCTCTGACACTCTGTATAACTCTCTGACACTATCTGACACACTCAGACACTCACTATCACTCTCTGATACTCTCTGACACTCAATATCATTCTCAGACACTCTCTATCACTCTCTGACACTCTCAGACACTCTCTCACACTCTCTGACACTCTCTGACACTCTCTGACACTCACTATCACTCTCAGACACTCACTATCTCTCTCTGACACTCTCTGACACTCACTGTCACTCTCTAGAACTCTCGGACACTCTCGATCACTCTCTGACACTCTCTGACACTCTCGATCACTCTCTGACACTCTCTATCACTCTCCATCACTGTCTGACACTCTCAGACACTCTCAGACACTCACTATCACTCTGACACTCTCTGAAACTCTCTGACACGTTCAGACGCTCACTAACAATCTCTGACACTCTCTGACACTCACCATCACTCTCTGACACTCTCTGACACTCTCTGACACTCTCAGACACTCTCTATCACTCTGTGACACTCTCAGACCCTCTCTATCACTCTCTGACAATCTCTGACACTCTCTGACACTCTCTGACACTCACTATCACTCCCTGACACTCTCTGACACTTTCAGACACTCTCGGGCACTCACTGTCACTCTTTGACACTCTCTATCACTGTCTGACACTCTTTGACACTTTCGATCACTCTTTGACTCTCTCTGACATCTCTATCACTCTCTATCATTCTCTATCACTCTCTATCACTCTCTGACAATCTCAGACACTCTCTGACACTCTCAGACACCCACTATCACTCTCTGACACTCACTATCACTATCTGACATTCTCTGACACTCTCTATCACACTCTATTACTCTCTGACACTCTCTGACACCCTCGGACACGCACTATCACTCTATGGCACTCTCTATCACTGTCTGACACACTTTGACACTTTCTATCATTCTCTGACACTCTCTGACACTCTCAGACACTCACAATCACTCTCTGACACAATCTATGACTCTCTGACACTCTCTGACACTCTCTATCACTCTCTGACACTCACTGACACTCTCTGACAATCTCAGACACTCTCTGACACACTCAGACACTCACCATCACTCTCTGACACTCTCTATCTCTCTCTGACACTCTCTGACATTTTCAATCACTCTCAATCACTCTCTATCACTCTCTAACACTCTCTGACACTCTTTGACACACTCAGACACTCACTGTCACTCTCTGATACTCTCTGACACTCTCTATCACTCTCTATCACTCTCGATCACTCTCTGACACTCACTGACACTCTGACAATCTCAGACACTCTCTGACACACTCAGACACTCATTATCACTCTCTGAGACTCTCTATCTCTCTCTGACACTCTCTATCAATCTCTGTCACTCTTTGACACTCTTTGACACTCTCAGACACTCACTATCACTCTCTGACATTCTCTATAACTCTCTGACACTCTTTGACACTTTCTATCACTCTCAGACACTCTCTGACACTCTCTGACAATCTCAGAAAATCTGACACTCTCTGAAACTCTCTGTCACTCTCTGACAGTCTCTGACACTCTCTATCACTCACTATCACTCTCTGACTTTCTCTGACACTCACTATCACTCTCTGATACTCTCTGATACTCTCTGACACTCTCTGACACTCACTAACACTCTCTGACACACTCAGACACTCATTATCACTCTCTGACACTCTCTGACACTCAATATCACTCTCTATCACTCTCAGACACTCTCAGACACTCTCAGACATTCTCAGACACTCACTATCACTCTCTGACACTCTGTGACACTGTCTGATACTCACTATCACTCTCTGACACTCTCTGACACTCACTATCACTCACTGACACTCTCTGAAACTCTCTGACACTCTCAGACACTCACTAACACTCTCTGACACTCTCTGACACTCATATCACTCACTATCACTCACTGACACTCCCTGACACTCTCTGACACTCTCTATCACGCTCCATCACTCTCTGACACTCTCTGACACTCTCCGACACTCTCTGACACTCTCTGACATTCTCTATCACTAACGATCACTCTCTGACCCTCTCTGACCCTCTCTGACACTCTCTGACACTATCTATCACTCTCTGACACTCTCATACAATCTCTGACCCTCTCTGACACTCACTATCACTCTCTATCACTCTCTGACACTATCTGACACACTCAGACACTCTCAGACACTCACTTTCACTCTCTGACACTCTCTGAAACTCACTCTCAATCTCTGACACACTCTGACACTCTGTATAACTCTCTGACACTCTCTGACACTCTCTGACAATCTCAGACACTCTCAGACACTCTCTATCACTCTCTGACACTCTCTGACACTCTCAGACACTCACTATCACTCTCTGAAACTCACTATCACTCTCTGACATTCTCTGACACTCTCTATCACTCTCTGACACTCTCAGACACTCTCTCACACTCTCTGACACTCTCTGACACACTCTGACACTCTCTGACACTCACTATCACTCTCAGACACTCACTATCACTCTCTGACACTCTCTGACACTCTCTGACACTCACTGTCACTCTCGGACACTCTCTGACTCTCTCTGACACTCTCTGACACTCTCTGACACTCTCAGACACTCTCAGACACTCACTATCACTCTCTGAAACACACTATCACTCTCTGACACTCTCTGACACTCTCAATCACTCTCTGACACTCTCTATCACTCTCTGACACTCTCTGACAATCTCAGACACTCACTATCACTCTCTGAAACTCACTATCACTCTCTGACACTCTCTGACAATCTCGATCACTCTCTGACACTCTCTATCACTCTCCATCACTGTCTGACACTCTCAGACACTCTCAGACACTCACTATCACTCTGACACTCTCTGAAACTCACTATCACTCTCTATCACTCACAATCAATCTCCGAAAATCTCTGACACTCTCTGACACTCTCTGACAATCTCAGACACTCTCAGACACTCACTATCACTCTCTGATACTCTCTGACACTCAATATCATTCTCTGACACTCTCTATCCCTCTCTGACACTCTCAGACACTCTCTCACACTCTCTGACACTCTCTGACACTCTCTGACACTCACTATCACTCTCAGACACTCACTATCACTCTCTGACACTCTCTGACACTCTCTGACACTCACTGTCACTCTCTAGAACTCTCGGACACTCTCTGACTCTCTCTGACACTCTCTGACACTCTCTGACACTCTCAGACACTCTCAGACACTCACTATCACTCTCTGAAACACACTATCACTCTCTGACACTCTCTGACACTCTCGATCACTCTCTGACACTCTCTATCACTCTCTGACACTCTCTGACACTCTCAGACACTCACTATCACTCTCTGAAACTCACTATCACTCTCTGACATTCTCTGACACTCTCGATCACTCTCTGACACTCTCTATCACTCTCCATCACTGTCTGACACTCTCAGACACTCTCAGACACTCACTATCACTCTGAAACTCTCTGAAACTCTCTGACACGCTCAGACGCTCACGAACAATCTCTGACACTCTCTGACACTCACTATCACTCTCTATAACTCACAATCAGTCTCCGAAAATCTCTGACACTCTCTGACACTCTCTATCACTCTCTGACACTCTCTGACACTCTCTGACACTCTCTATGACTCTCTGACTCTCTCTGACACTCTCTGACACTCTCAGACACTCTCAGACACTCTCTGATAGTCTCTGACAGTCACTATCACTCTCTATCACTCTCTGACACTCTCTGACACTCACTATCACTCTCTGACACTCTCTGACACTCACTATCACCCTCTATCACCCTCTATCACTCTCTGACACTCTCTGACACTCTCAGACACTCTCAGACACTCTCAGAAACTCACTATCACTCTCTGACACTCTCTGACACTCTCAGACACTCACTAACAATCTCTGACACTCATTATCACTCACTGACACTCTCAGACACTCTCTGACACTCTCTATCACTCTCTGACACTCTCTGACACTCTCGATGACTCTCTGACTCTCTCTGACACTCTCTGACACTCTCTGACACTCTCTGATAGTCTCTGACAGTCACTATCACTATCTATCACTTTCTGACACTCTCTGACACTCACTATCACTCTCTGACACTCATTATCACTCACTGACACTCTCAGACACTCTCTGACACTCTCTATCACTCTCTGACACTCTCTGACACTCTCGATGACTCTCTGACTCTCTCTGACACTCTCTGACACTCTCTGACACTCTCTGATAGTCTCTGACAGTCACTATCACTATCTATCACTTTCTGACACTCTCTGACACTCACTATCACTCTCTGACACTCTCTGACACTCACTATCACCCTCTATCACCCTCTACCAATCTCTGACACTCTCTGACACTCTCTGACACTCTCAGACACTCTCAGACACTCACTATCACTCTCTGACACTGTCTGACACTCTCTGACACTCTCAGACACTCACTAACAATCTCTGACACTCACTATCACTCACTGACACTCTCAGACACTCTCTGACACTCTCTATCACTCTCTGACGCTCTCTGACACTCACTATCACTCACTGACACTCTCAGACACTCACTATCACTCTCTGACACTCTCTGACACTTACTATCACTCTCTGACACTATCTGACACTCTCTGACACTCTCTATCACTCTGTGACACTCTCTGAAACTCACTATCACTCTCTGACACTCTCTGACACTCCATATCACTCTCTTGACACTCTCTGACACTCACTATCACTCTCTGACACTCTCTGACACTCTCTGACACACTCAGACACTCTCTATCACTCTCTGACAATCTCTGACACTTTCTGACACTCTCTGACACTCTCTATCACTCCCTGACACTCTCTGACACTCTCGGGCACTCACTATCACTCTATGGCACTCTCTATCACTGTCTGACACACTTTGACACTTTCTATCACTCTCTGACTCTCTCTGACACTCACTTTCACTCTCTGACACTCTCTGAAACTCGCAATCACTCTCTGACACTCTCTGACACTCCGTATAACTCTCTGAAACTCTGTTTAACTCTCTGACACTCTCTCACACTCTCTGACTCTCTCTGCCAATCTCAGACACTCTCAGACACTCACTATCACTCTCTGATACTCTCTGACACTCAATATCACTCTCTGACACTCTCTATCACTCTCTGACACTCTCTATCTCTCTTTATCACTCTCTGACACTCTCATACACTCTCTGACATTCTCTGACACTCTGAGACACACTCAGACACTCTCAGACACACTCAGACAGTCACTATCACTCTCTGAAACACACTATCACTCTCTGACATTCTCTGACACTCTCGATCACTCTCTGAAACTCTCTGACACTCTCTATCACTCTCGGACACTCTCTGACACTCTCAGACACTCACTATCACTCTCTGAAACTCACTATCACTCTCTGACACTCTCTGACACTCTCGGACACTCTCTGACACTCTCGATCACTCTCAGACACTCTCTATCTCTCTCTATCACTCTCTGACACTCTCTGACACTCTCTATCACTCTCTGAAACTCACTATCACTCTCTGACACTCTCTGACACTCTCGATCACTCTCTGACACTCTCTATCTCTCTCTATCACTCTCTGACACTCTCTATCACTCTCTGACACTCTCTGACACTCTCTATCTCTCTCTATCACTCTCTGACACTCTCTATCACTCTCTGACACTCTCTGACACTCTCTATCACTCTCTGAAACTCACTATCACTCTCTGACACTCTCTGACACTCTCGATCACTCTCTGACACTCTCTATCTCTCTCTATCACTCTCTGACACTCTCTATCACTCTCTGACACTCTCTGACACTCTCTATCTCTCTCTATCACTCTCTGACACTCTCTATCACTCTCTGACACTCTCTGACACTCTCTATCACTCTCTGAAACTCACTATCACTCTCTGACACTCTCTGACACTCTCGATCACTCTCTGACACTCTCTATCTCTCTCTATCACTCTCTGACACTCTCTATCACTCTCTGACACTCTCTGACACTCTCTATCACTCTCTGAAACTCACTATCACTCTCTGACACTCTCTGACACTCTCTGACACTCTCTGACACTCTCGATCACTCTCTGACACTCTCTATCTCTCTCTATCACTCTCTGACACTCTCAGACACTTTCGGACACTCTCTGACACTCTCTATCACTCTCTATCACTCTCTGACACACTCTGACACTCACTATCACTCTCTGACACTCTCTGACACTCTCTATCACTCTCTGACACACTCTGACACACTCTGACACTCTCTGACACTCTCTATCACTCTCTGACACTCTCTGACACTCCCTATCACTCTCTGACACTCTCTATGACCCTCTATCACTCTCTGACACTCTCTGACAGTCTCTGACACTCTCAGACACTCTCAGAGACTCACTATCACTCTCTGACACTCTCTGACACTTACTATCACTCTCTGAAACTCACTATCACTCTCTGACACTCTCTGACACTCTCGATCACTCTCTGACACTCTCTATCTCTCTCTATCACTCTCTGACACTCTCTATCACTCTCTGACACTCTCTGACACTCTCTATCACTCTCTGAAACTCACTATCACTCTCTGACACTCTCTGACACTCTCTGACACTCTCGATCACTCTCTGACACTCTCTATCTCTCTCTATCACTCTCTGACACTCTCAGACACTTTCGGACACTCTCTGACACTCTCTATCACTCTCTATCACTCTCTGACACACTCTGACACTCACTATCACTCTCTGACACTCTCTGACACTCTCTATCACTCTCTGACACACTCTGACACACTCTGACACTCTCTGACACTCTCTATCACTCTCTGACACTCTCTGACACTCCCTATCACTCTCTGACACTCTCTATGACCCTCTATCACTCTCTGACACTCTCTGACAGTCTCTGACACTCTCAGACACTCTCAGAGACTCACTATCACTCTCTGACACTTTCAGACACTCTCAGACAATCACTATCACTCTCTGACACTCTCTGCCACTCTATGACACTCTCTGACACTCACTATCACTCTCTGACATTTACTATCACTTTCTGACACTATCTGACACTCTCTGACACTCTCCATCACTCTGTTACACTCTCTGACATTCTCAGACACCCACTATCACTCTCTGACACTCTCTGCCACTCTATGACACTCTCTGACACTCACTATCACTCTCTGACACTCTCAGATACTTACTATCACTCTCTGACACTATCTGACACTCTCTGACACTCTCTGACACTCTCTATCACTCTGTGACACTCTCTGAAACTCACTGTCACTTTCTGACACTCTCTGACACTCTCTGTCACTCTCTGACACTCTCTGACATTCACCATCACTCTCTGACACTCTCTGACACTCTCTGACACTCTCAGACACTCTCTATCACTCTGTGACACTCTCAGACCCTCTCTATCACTCTCTGACACTCTCTGACACTCTCTGACACTCTCTGACACTCAGTATCACTCCCTGACACTCTCTGACACTCTCTGACACTCACTATCACACTCTGACACTCTCTGACACTTACTATCACTCTCTGACACTATCTGACACTCTCTGACACTCTCTATCACTCTGTGACACTCTCTGAAACTCACTATCACTCTCTGACACTCTCTGACACTCCTTATCACACTCTTGACACTCTCTGACACTCACTATCACTCTCTGAAACTCTCTGACACTCTCTGACACACTCAGACACTCTCTATCACTCTCTGACAATCTCTGACACTCTCTGACGCTCTCTGACACTCTCTATCACTCCCTGACACTCTCTGACACACTCAGACACTCTCGGGCACTCACTATCACTCTATGACACTCTCTATCACTGTCTGACACACTTTGACACTTTCTATCACTCTCTGACTCTCTCTGACACTCACTTTCACTCTCTGACACTCTCTGAAACTCACAATCACTCTCTGACACTCTCTGACACTCCGTATAACTCTCTGACACTCTGTTTATCTCTCTGACACTCTCTCACACTCTCTGACACTCTCTGCCAATCTCAGACACTCTCAGACACTCACTATCACTCTCTGATACTCTCTGACACTCAATATCACTCTCTGACACTCTCTATCACTCTCTGACACTCTCAGACACTTTCTGACACTCTCTGACACTCTCTGACACTCACTATCACTCTCAGACACTCACTATCACTCTCTGACACTCTCTGACACTCTCTGACACTCACTGTCACTCTCTAGAACTGCCTGACACTCTCTGACTCTCTCTGACATTCTCTGACACTCTGAGACACACTCAGACACTCTCAGACACACTCAGACAGTCACTATCACTCTCTGAAACACACTATCACTCTCTGACACTCTCTGACACTCTCGATCACTCTCTGAAACTCTCTGACACTCTCTATCACTCTCGGACACTCTCTGACACTCTCAGACACTCACTATCACTCTCTGAAACTCACTATCACTCTCTGACACTCTCTGACACTCTCGGACACTCTCTGACACTCTCGATCACTCTCAGACACTCTCTATCTCTCTCTATCACTCTCTGACACTCTCTGACACTCTCAGACACTCACTATCACTCTCTGAAACTCACTATCACTCTCTGACACTCTCTGACACTCTCTGACACTCTCAGACACTCTCAGACACTCTCAGACACTCACTATCACTCTCTGACACTCTCTGACACTTTCAGACACTCTCAGACACTCACTGTCACTCTCTGACACTCTCTGCCACTCTATGACACTCTCTGACACTCACTATCACTCTCTGACACTCTCTGTCACTCTCTGACACTCTGTGACACTCACTATCACTCTCTGACACTCTCGGACACTCTCGGACACTCTCAGACACTCTCTGACACTCTCAGACACTCTCTATCACTCTGTGACACTCTCAGACACTCTCTATCTCTCTCTGACAATCTCTGACACTCTCTGACACTCTCTGACACTCACTATCACTCCCTGACACTCTCTGACACTCTCAGACACTCTCGGGCACTCACTATCACTCTATGACACCCTCTATCACTGTCTGACACTCTTTGACACTTTCTATCACTCTCTGACTCTCTCTGACACTCTCTATCACTCTCTGTCATTCTCTATCACTCTCCATCACTCTCTGACTATCTCAGACACTCTCTGACACTCACTATCACTCTCTGACATTCTCTGACACTCTCTATCACACTCTATTACTCTCTGACACTCTCTGACAATCTCAGAAACTCTCTGACACTCTCTGACACTCTCTATCACTCTCTGACACTCTCTATCACTCACTATCACTCTCTGACTTTCTCTGACACTCACTATCACTCTCTGATACTCTCTGATACCCTCTCACACTCTCTGAATCTCACTAACACTCTCTGACACTCTCAGACACTCACTATCACTCTCTGACACTCTCTGACACTCTCTGACACTCTCAGAGACTCACTGTCACTCTCTGATACTCTCTGACACTCACTATCACTCTCTGACACTCTCTATCACTCTCTGAGACTCTATGACACTCTCTGACACACTCTGACACTCACTATCACTCTCTGACACTCTCAGACGCTCACTATCACTCTCTGACACTCTCTGACACTCAATATCACTCTCTGTCACTCTCTGACACTCAATATCACTCTCTGACACTCTCTGACACTCAATATCACTCTCTGTCACTCTCTGACACTCAATATCACTCTCTGTCACTCTCAGACACTCTCAGACACTCTCAGACACTCTCAGACACTCACTATCACTCTCTGACACTCTGTGACACTGTCTGATACTCGCTATCACTCTCTGACACTCTCTGACACTCTCAGACACTCACTAACACTCTCTGACACTCTCTGACACTCACTATCACTCACTGACACTCTCTGACACTCTCTGACACTCTCTATCACGCTCCATCACTCTCTGACACTCTCTGACACTCTCTGAAACACACTATCACTCTCTGACACTCTCGATCACTCTCTGAAACTCTCTGACACTCTCTGACACTCTCTATCACTCTCGGACACTCTCTGACACTCTCAGACACTCACTATCACTCTCTGAAACTCACTATCACTCTCTGACACTCTCTGACACTCTCTGACACTCTCTGACACTCTCGATCACTCTCTGACACTCTCTATCTCTCTCTATCACTCTTTGACACTCTCTGACACTCTCTATCAGTCTCTGAAACTCACTATCACTCTCTGACACTCTCTGACACTCTCTGACACTCTCGATCACTCTCTGACACTCTCGATCTCTCTCTATCACTCTCTGACACTCTCTGACACTCTCTAACACTCTCTGACACTCTCGGACTCTCTATGACACTCTCTATCACTCTCTATCACACTCTGACACTCTCTATCACTCTCTGACACTCTCTGACACTCTCTGACACTCTCTATCACTCTCTGAAACTCTCTGACACTCTCTATCACTCACGATCACTCTCCATCACTCACAATCATTCTTCGAAAATCTCTGACACTCACTATCACTCTCTGAAACTCACTATCACTCTCTGACACTCTCTGACACTCTCTGACACTCTCGATCACTCTCGATCACTCTCTGACACTCTCTATCTCTCTCTATCACTCTCGGACTCTCTCTGACACTCTCTATCACTCTCTATCACTCTCTGACACTCTCTATCACGCTCTGACACTCTCTGACACTCTCTGACACTCTCTGACACTCTCAGACACTCTCTGACACTCTCTGACACTCTCTAACACTCTCTGACACTCTCGGACTCTCTCTGACACTCTCTATCACTCTCTATCACTCTCTGACACTCTCTATCACGCTCTGACACTCTCTGACACTCTCTGACACACTCTATCACTCTCTGACACTCTCTGACACTCTCTGACACTCTCAGACACTCACTGTCACTCTCAGACACTCACTGTCACTCTCAGACACTCTCTGACACTCTCTGACACTCTCTGACACTCTCCATCACTCACTATCACTCTCTGACACTCTGACACTTTCAGACACTCTCAGACACTCACTGTCACTCTCTGACACTCTCTGCCACTCTATGACACTCTCTGACACTCACTATCACTCTCTGACACTCTCTGACACTCTCTGTCACTCTCTGACACTCTCTGACACTCACTATCACTCTCTGACACTCTCGGACACTCTCTGACACTCTCAGACACTCTCTGACACTCTCAGACACTCTCTATCACTCTGTGACACTCTCAGACACTCTCTATCTCTCTCTGACAATCTCTGACACTCTCTGACACTCTCTGACACTCACTATCACTCTCTGACACTCTCTGACACTCTCTGTCACTCTCTGACACTCTCTGACACTCACTATCACTCTCTGACACTCTCGGACACTCTCTGACACTCTCAGACACTCTCTGACACTCTCAGACACTCTCTATCACTCTGTGACACTCTCAGACACTCTCTATCTCTCTCTGACAATCTCTGACACTCTCTGACACTCTCTGACACTCACTATCACTCCCTGACACTCTCTGACACTCTCAGACACTCTCAGACACTCACTAACACTCTCTGACACTCTCTGACACTCACTATCACTCACTGACACTCTCTGACACTCTCTAACACTCTCTGACACTCTCGGACTCTCTCTATCACTCTCTGACACTCTCTATCACGCTCTGACACTCTCTGACACTCTCTGACACTCTCTGACACTCTATCACTCACGATCACTCTCCATCACTCACAATCAATCTCCGAAAATCTCTGACACTCTCTGACACTCTCTATCACTCTCTGACACTCTCTGACACTCTCTGACACTCTCTGACACTCTCTATCACTCTCTGACACTCTCTGACACTCTCAGACACTCTCAGACACTCTCAGACACTCTCTGACACTCTCAGACACTCTCAGACACTCTCTGATATTCTCTGACAGTCGCTATCACTCTCTGGCTCTCTCTGACACTCACTATCACTCTCTGACACTCTCTGATACTCTCTGACACTCTCAGACACTCTCTATCACCCTCTATCACCCTCTATCACTCTCAGACACTCTCAGACACTCACTATCACTCTCTGACACTCTCTGACACTTTCAGACACTCTCAGACACTCTCTGACACTCACTGTCTCTCTCTGACACTCCCTATCACTCTCTGACACTCTCTATCAACCTCTATCACCCTCTATCACTCTGTGACACTCTCTGACACTCTCTGACACTCTCAGACACTCTCAGACACTCTCAGACACTCACTATCACTCTCTGACACTCTCTGACACTTTCAGACACTCTCAGACACTCACTGTCACTCTCTGACACTCTCTGCCACTCTATGACACTCTCTGACACTCACTATCACTCTCTGACACTCTCTGACACTCTCTGTCACTCTCTGACACTCTGTGACACTCACTATCACTCTCTGACACTCTCGGACACTCTCGGACACTCTCAGACACTCTCTGACACTCTCAGACACTCTCTATCACTCTGTGACACTCTCAGACACTCTCTATCTCTCTCTGACAATCTCTGACACTCTCTGACACTCTCTGACACTCACTATCACTCCCTGACACTCTCTGACACTCTCAGACACTCTCGGGCACTCACTATCACTCTATGACACCCTCTATCACTGTCTGACACTCTTTGACACTTTCTATCACTCTCTGACTCTCTCTGACACTCTCTATCACTCTCTGTCATTCTCTATCACTCTCCATCACTCTCTGACTATCTCAGACACTCTCTGACACTCACTATCACTCTCTGACATTCTCTGACACTCTCTATCACACTCTATTACTCTCTGACACTCTCTGACAATCTCAGAAACTCTCTGACACTCTCTGACACTCTCTATCACTCTCTGACACTCTCTGACACTCTCTATCACTCACTATCACTCTCTGACTTTCTCTGACACTCACTATCACTCTCTGATACTCTCTGATACCCTCTCACACTCTCTGAATCTCTCTGGCACTCTCTGACACTCTCTATTACTCTCTGACACTCTCTGACACTCTCTGACACTCACTATCACTCTCTGATACTCTCTGACACTCCCTATCACTCTCTGACACTCTCTATCACCCACTATCACCCCTAATCACTCTCAGACACACTCAGACACTCACTATCACTCTCTGACACTCTCTGACACTCTCTATCACTCACTATCACTCTCTGACACTCTCTGACACTCTCTGACACTCTCAGAGACTCACTGTCAGTCTCTGATACTCTCTGACACTCACTATCACTCTCTGACACTCTCTATCTCTCTCTGACACTCTCTACCACTCTCTGACACTCTGTGATACTCTCTGACACACTCTGACACTCACTATCACTCTCTGACACTCTCAGACACTCACTGTGACTCTCTGACACTCTCTGACACTCAATATCACTCTCTATCACTCTCAGACACTCTCAGACACTCTCAGACACTCTCAGACACTCACTATCACTCTCTGAAACTAACTATCACTCTCTGACTCTCTCTGACACTCACTGACACTCTCGATCACTCTCTGACACTCTCTATCTCTCTCTATCACTCTCTGACACTCTCAGACACTCTCTATCACTCTCTGACACTCTCTGCCACTCTATGACACTCTCTGACACTCACTATCACTCTCTGACACTCTCTGACACTCTCTGTCACTCTCTGACACTCTGTGACACTCACTATCACTCTCTGACACTCTCGGACACTCTCGGACACTCTCAGACACTCTCTGACACTCTCAGACACTCTCTATCACTCTGTGACACTCTCAGACACTCTCTATCTCTCTCTGACAATCTCTGACACTCTCTGACACTCTCTGACACTCACTATCACTCTCTGACACTCTCTGACACTCTCTGTCACTCTCTGACACTCTCTGACACTCACTATCACTCTCTGACACTCTCGGACACTCTCTGACACTCTCAGACACTCTCTGACACTCTCAGACACTCTCTATCACTCTGTGACACTCTCAGACACTCTCTATCTCTCTCTGACAATCTCTGACACTCTCTGACACTCTCTGACACTCACTATCACTCCCTGACACTCTCTGACACTCTCAGACACTCTCAGACACTCACTAACACTCTCTGACACTCTCTGACACTCACTATCACTCACTGACACTCTCTGACACTCTCTAACACTCTCTGACACTCTCGGACTCTCTCTATCACTCTCTGACACTCTCTATCACGCTCTGACACTCTCTGACACTCTCTGACACTCTCTGACACTCTATCACTCACGATCACTCTCCATCACTCACAATCAATCTCCGAAAATCTCTGACACTCTCTGACACTCTCTATCACTCTCTGACACTCTCTGACACTCTCTGACACTCTCTGACACTCTCTATCACTCTCTGACACTCTCTGACACTCTCAGACACTCTCAGACACTCTCAGACACTCTCTGACACTCTCAGACACTCTCAGACACTCTCTGATATTCTCTGACAGTCGCTATCACTCTCTGGCTCTCTCTGACACTCACTATCACTCTCTGACACTCTCTGATACTCTCTGACACTCTCAGACACTCTCTATCACCCTCTATCACCCTCTATCACTCTCAGACACTCTCAGACACTCACTATCACTCTCTGACACTCTCTGACACTTTCAGACACTCTCAGACACTCTCTGACACTCACTGTCTCTCTCTGACACTCCCTATCACTCTCTGACACTCTCTATCAACCTCTATCACCCTCTATCACTCTGTGACACTCTCTGACACTCTCTGACACTCTCAGACACTCTCAGACACTCTCAGACACTCACTATCACTCTCTGACACTCTCTGACACTTTCAGACACTCTCAGACACTCACTGTCACTCTCTGACACTCTCTGCCACTCTATGACACTCTCTGACACTCACTATCACTCTCTGACACTCTCTGACACTCTCTGTCACTCTCTGACACTCTGTGACACTCACTATCACTCTCTGACACTCTCGGACACTCTCGGACACTCTCAGACACTCTCTGACACTCTCAGACACTCTCTATCACTCTGTGACACTCTCAGACACTCTCTATCTCTCTCTGACAATCTCTGACACTCTCTGACACTCTCTGACACTCACTATCACTCCCTGACACTCTCTGACACTCTCAGACACTCTCGGGCACTCACTATCACTCTATGACACCCTCTATCACTGTCTGACACTCTTTGACACTTTCTATCACTCTCTGACTCTCTCTGACACTCTCTATCACTCTCTGTCATTCTCTATCACTCTCCATCACTCTCTGACTATCTCAGACACTCTCTGACACTCACTATCACTCTCTGACATTCTCTGACACTCTCTATCACACTCTATTACTCTCTGACACTCTCTGACAATCTCAGAAACTCTCTGACACTCTCTGACACTCTCTATCACTCTCTGACACTCTCTGACACTCTCTATCACTCACTATCACTCTCTGACTTTCTCTGACACTCACTATCACTCTCTGATACTCTCTGATACCCTCTCACACTCTCTGAATCTCTCTGGCACTCTCTGACACTCTCTATTACTCTCTGACACTCTCTGACACTCTCTGACACTCACTATCACTCTCTGATACTCTCTGACACTCCCTATCACTCTCTGACACTCTCTATCACCCACTATCACCCCTAATCACTCTCAGACACACTCAGACACTCACTATCACTCTCTGACACTCTCTGACACTCTCTATCACTCACTATCACTCTCTGACACTCTCTGACACTCTCTGACACTCTCAGAGACTCACTGTCAGTCTCTGATACTCTCTGACACTCACTATCACTCTCTGACACTCTCTATCTCTCTCTGACACTCTCTACCACTCTCTGACACTCTGTGATACTCTCTGACACACTCTGACACTCACTATCACTCTCTGACACTCTCAGACACTCACTGTGACTCTCTGACACTCTCTGACACTCAATATCACTCTCTATCACTCTCAGACACTCTCAGACACTCTCAGACACTCTCAGACACTCACTATCACTCTCTGAAACTAACTATCACTCTCTGACTCTCTCTGACACTCACTGACACTCTCGATCACTCTCTGACACTCTCTATCTCTCTCTATCACTCTCTGACACTCTCAGACACTCTCTATCACTCTCTGACACTCTCTGCCACTCTATGACACTCTCTGACACTCACTATCACTCTCTGACACTCTCTGACACTCTCTGTCACTCTCTGACACTCTGTGACACTCACTATCACTCTCTGACACTCTCGGACACTCTCGGACACTCTCAGACACTCTCTGACACTCTCAGACACTCTCTATCACTCTGTGACACTCTCAGACACTCTCTATCTCTCTCTGACAATCTCTGACACTCTCTGACACTCTCTGACACTCACTATCACTCCCTGACACTCTCTGACACTCTCAGACACTCTCGGGCCCTCACTATCACTCTATGACACCCTCTATCACTGTCTGACACTCTTTGACACTTTCTATCACTCTCTGACTCTCTCTGACACTCTCTATCACTCTCTGTCATTCTCTATCACTCTCCATCACTCTCTGACT
The DNA here is from genome assembly GCF_036365525.1 of Heterodontus francisci. NCBI lineage: Eukaryota > Metazoa > Chordata > Chondrichthyes > Heterodontiformes > Heterodontidae > Heterodontus > Heterodontus francisci. The sequence continues at coordinate 123,492,050 of NC_090379.1, read as the reverse complement.
ATCTCAGACACTCTCTGACACTCACTATCACTCTCTGACATTCTCTGACACTCTCTATCACACTCTATTACTCTCTGACACTCTCTGACAATCTCAGAAACTCTCTGACACTCTCTGACACTCTCTATCACTCTCTGACACTCTCTGACACTCTCTATCACTCACTATCACTCTCTGACTTTCTCTGACACTCGCTATCACTCTCTGATACTCTCTGATACCCTCTCACACTCTCTGAATCTCTCTGACACTCTCTGACACTCTCTATCACTCTCTGACACTCTCTGACACTCTCTGACACTCACTATCACTCTCTGATACTCTCTGACACTCCCTATCACTCTCTGACACTCTCTATCACCCACTATCACCCCTAATCACTCTCAGACACACTCAGACACTCACTATCACTCTCTGACACTCTCTGACACTCTCTATCACTCACTATCACTCTCTGACACTCTCTGACACTCTCTGACACTCTCAGAGACTCACTGTCAGTCTCTGATACTCTCTGACACTCACTATCACTCTCTGACACTCTCTATCTCTCTCTGACACTCTCTACCACTCTATGACACTCTGTGATACTCTCTGACACACTCTGACACTCACAATCACTCTCTGACACTCTCAGACACTCACTATGACTCTCTGACACTCTCTGACACTCAATATCACTCTCTATCACTCTCAGACACTCTCAGACACTCTCAGACACTCACTATCACTCTCTGAAACTAACTATCACTCTCTGACTCTCTCTGACACTCACTGACACTCTCGATCACTCTCTGACACTCTCTATCTCTCTCTATCACTCTCTGACACTCTCAGACACTCTCAGACACTCTCTGACACTCTCTGACACTCTCTGACACTCTCTAACACTCTCTGACACTCTCGGGCACTCTCTGACACTCTCGGACGCTCTCTGACACTCTCCATCACTCTCTATCACTCTCTGACACACTCTGACACTCACTATCACTCTCTGACACTCTCTGACACTCTCGGACACTCTCTATCACTCTGTGACACTCTCTGACATTCTCTGACACTCTCTGACACTCTCTATCACACTCTGACACTCTCTGACACTCTCTATCACACTCTGACACTCTCTGACACTCTCAGACACTCTCAGACACTCTCTGATAGTCTCTGACAGTCACTTTCACTCTCTGACACTCACTATCACTCTCTGACACTCTCTGACACTCTCTGACACTCCCTATCACTCTCTGACACTCTCTATCACCCTCTATCACCCTCTATCACCCTCTATCACTCTCAGACACACTCAGACACTCACTATCACTCTCTGACACTCTCAGACACTCTCTGACACTCACTATCACTCTCTGACACTCTCTGACACTCCCTATCGCTCTCTGACACTCTCTATCACCCTCTATCACCCTCTATCACTCTCCGACACTCTCTGACACTCTCTGACACTCTCTGACACTCTCTGACACTCACTATCACTCTGTGACACTCTCTGACATATTCAGACACTCTCAGACACTCACTATCACTCTCTGACACTCTCTGCCACTCTATGACACTCTCTGACACTCACTATCACCCTCTGACACTCTCTGACACTTACTATCACTTTCTGACACTATCTGACACTCTCTGACACTCTCTATCACTCTGTGACACTCTCTGACACTCTCAGACACCCACTATCACTCTCTGACACTCTCTGCCACTTACTATCACTCTCTGACACTATCTGACACTCTCTGACACTCTCTATCACTCTGTGACACTCTCTGAAACTCACTATCACTCTCTGACACTCTCTGTCACTCTCTGACACTCTCTGACACTCACTATCACTCTCTGACACTCTCTGACACTCTCTGACACTCTCTGACACTCACTATCACTCCCTGACACTCTCTGACACTCTCAGACACTCTCGGGCACTCACTATCACTCTATGACACTCTCTATCACTGTCTGACACACTTTGACACTTTCTATCACTCTCTGACTCTCTCTGACACTCTCTATCACTCTCTATCATTCTCTATCACTCTCTATCACTCTCTGACAATCTCAGACACTCTCTGACAATCTCAGACACTCTCTGACACTCTCAGACACTCACTATCACTCTCTGACACTCACTCTCACTCTCTGACATTCCCTGACACTCTCTATCACACTCTATTACTCTCTGACACTCTCGGACACACACTATCACTCTATGGCACTCTCTATCACTGTCTGACACACTTTGACACTTTCTATCATTCTCTGACACTCTCTGACACTCTCAGACACTCACAATCACTCTCTGACACTCTCTATCAATCTCTGACACTCTCTATCACTCTCTGACACTCACTGAAACTCTCTGACAATCTCAGACACTCTCTGACACACTCAGACACTCACCATCACTCTCTGACACTCTCTATCTTCTCTGACACTCTCTGACACACTCTGACACTCACTATCACTCTCTGACACACTCAGACACTCACCATCACTCTCTGACACTCTCTATCTCTCTCTGACACTCTCTGACACTCTCATTCACTTTCAATCACTCTCTATCACTCTCCATCACTCTCTATCACCCTCTATCACTCTCTGACTCTCTCGGACACTCTTTGACACTCTCAGACACTCACTATCACTCTCTGACACTCTCTATCACTCTTTATCACTCTCTATCACTCTCTGACACTCACTGACACTCTGACAATCTCAGACACTCTCTGACACACTCAGACACTCATTATCACTCTCTGAGACTCTCTGAGACTCTCTGACACTCTCTGACACTCTCTGACACTCTCAATCACTCTCTATCACTCTCTGTCACTCTCTGACACTCTTTGACACTCTCAGACACTCACTATCACACTCTGAAATTCTTTATAACTCTCTGACACTCTTTGACACTTTCTATCACTCTCTGACACTCTCTGACAATCTCAGACACTCTCTGACACTCTCTGACACTCTCTATCACTCTCTGACACTCTCTATCACTCACTAACACTCTCTGACACTCTCTGACACTCACTATCACTCTCTGATACTCTCTGATACTCTCTGACACTCTCTGACACTCACTAACACTCACTGACACTCTCAGACACTCACTATCACTCTCTGACACTCTCTGACACTCTCAGAGACTCACTGTCACTCTCTGATACTCTCTGACACTCACAATCACTCTCTGACACTCTCTATCACTCTCTGACACTCTATGACACTCTCTGACACACTCTGACACTCACTATCACTCTCTGACACTCTCTGACACTCACTATCACTCTCTGACACTCTCTATCACTCTCTGACACTCTATGACACTCTCTGACACACTCTGACACTCACTATCACTCTCTGACACTCTCAGACACTCACTATCACTCTCTGACATTCAATATCACTCTCTATCACTCTCAGACACTCTCAGACACTCTCAAACGCTCTCAGACACTCTCAGACACTCACTATCACTCTCTGACACTCTCTGACACTATATGATACTTACTATCACTCTCTGACACTCTCTGACACTCACTATCACTCACTGACACTCTCTGAAACTCTCTGACACTCTCAGACACTCACTAACACTCTCTGACACTCTCTGACACTCTCTGACACTCACTATCACTCACTGACACTCTCTGACACTCTCTGACACTCTCTGACACTCACTATCACTCTCTGACACTCTCTATCACTCTCTGACACTCTATGACACTCTCTGACACACTCTGACACTCACTATCACTCTCTGACACTCTCAGACACTCACTATCACTCTCTGACACTCAATATCACTCTCTATCACTCTCAGACACTCTCAGACACTCTCAAACGCTCTCAGACACTCTCAGACACTCACTACCACTCTCTGACGCTCTCTGACGCTCTCTGACATTCTCTGATACTTACTATCACTCTCTGACACTCTCTGACACTCACTATCACTCACTGACACTCTCTGAAACTCTCTGACACTCTCAGACACTCACTAACACTCTCTGACACTCTCTGACACTCACTATCACTCACTGACACTCTCTGACACTCTCTGACTCTCTCTGACTCTCTCTGACTCTCTCTGACACTCTCTATCACTCTCTGACACATTATGACACTCTCTGACACTCTCAGACACTCTCTATCACTCTCTGTCACTCACTGAGACTCTCTGACACTCTCTGACACTCTCTATCACTCTCGATCACTCTCTATCACTCTATGACACACTCTGACACACTCTGACACTCTCTGACCCTCTCTGACACTCTCTATCACTCTCTATCACTCTTTGACTCACTCTGACACTCTCTATCACTCTCTGACTCTCGCTGACACTCTCTGACACTCTCCGAAACTCTCTATCACTCTCTTTCACACTCTATCTCTCTCTATAACTCTCTGACACTCTCAGACACTCACTAACAATCTCTGACACTCACTATCACTCACTGACACTCTCAGACACTCTCTGACACTCTCTATCACTCTCTGACGCTCTCTGACACTCACTATCACTCACTGACACTCTCAGACACTCACTATCACTCTCTGACACTCTCTGCCACTCTATGACACTCTCAGACACTCTCTGACACACTCAGACACTCACCATCACTCTCTGACACTCTCTATCTCTCTCTGACACTCTCTGACATTCTCAATCACTGTCAATCACTCTCTATCACTCTCTATCACTCTCTGACACTCTCTGACACTCTTTGACACACTCAGACACTCACTGTCACTCTCTGATACTCTCTGACACTCTCTATCACTCTCTATCACTCTCGATCACTCTCTGACACTCACTGACACTCTGACAATCTCAGACACTCTCTGACACACTCAGACACTCATTATCACTCTCTGAGACTCTCTATCTCTCTCTGACACTCTCTATCAATCTCTGTCACTCTTTGACACTCTTTGACACTCTCAGACACTCACTATCACTCTCTGACATTCTCTATAACTCTCTGACACTCTTTGACACTTTCTATCACTCTCTGACACTCTCTGACACTCTCTGACAATCTCAGAAACTCTCTGACACTCTCTGACACTCTCTATCACTCTCTGACACTCTCTGACACTCTCTATCACTCACTATCACTCCCTGACTTTCTCTGACACTCACTATCACTCTCTGATACTCTCTGATACTCTCTGACACTCTCTGACACTATCTGACACACTCAGACACTCTCAGACACTCACTTTCACTCTCTGACACTCTCTGACACTCTCTATCACTCTCTGACACTCTCTGACAATCTCTGACACTCTCTATCACTCTCTGACACTCTCTGACACTCTCTATGACTCTCTGACTCTCTCTGACACTCTCTGACACTCTCTGACACTCTCTGACACTCTCTGATAGTCTCTGACAGTCACTATCACTCTCTATCACTCTCTGACACTCTCTGACACTCACTATCACTCTCTGACACTCTCTGACACTCACTATCACCCTCTATCACCCTCTATCACTCTCTGACACTCTCTGACACTCTCTGACACTCTCAGACAATCTCAGACACTCACTATCACTCTCTGACACTGTCTGACACTCTCTGACACTCTCAGACACTCACTAACAATCTCTGACACTCACTATCACTCACTGACACTCTCAGACACTCTCTGACACTCTCTATCACTCTCTGACGCTCTCTGACACTCACTGACACTCTCAGACACTCACTATCACTCTCTGACACTCTCTGCCACTCTATGACACTCTCAGACACTCTCTGACACACTCAGACACTCACCATCACTCTCTGACACTCTCTATCTCTCTCTGACACTCTCTGACATTCTCAATCACTCTCAATCACTCTCTATCACTCTCTGACACTCTCTGACACTCTTTGACACACTCAGACACTCACTGTCACTCTCTGATACTCTCTGACACTCTCTATCACTCTCTATCACTCTCGATCACTCTCTGACACTCACTGACACTCTGACAATCTCAGACACTCTCTGACACACTCAGACACTCATTATCACTCTCTGAGACTCTCTATCTCTCTCTGACACTCTCTATCAATCTCTGTCACTCTTTGACACACTTTGACACTCTCAGACACTCACTATCACTCTCTGACATTCTCTATAACTCTCTGACACTCTTTGACACTTTCTATCACTCTCTGACACTCTCTGACACTCTCTGACACTCTCTGACAATCTCAGAAACTCTCTGACACTCTCTGACACTCTCTATCACTCTCTGACACTCTCTGACACTCTCTATCACTCACTATCACTCTCTGACTTTCTCTGACACTCACTATCACTCTCTGATACTCTCTGATACTCTCTGACACTCTCTGACACTCACTAACACTCTCTGACACACTCAGACACTCATTATCACTCTCTGACACTCTCTGACACTCTCTGACACTCTCAGAGGCTCACTGTCAATCTCTGATACTCTCTGACACTCACTATCACTCTCTGACACTCTCTAACACTCTCTGAGACTCTATGACACTCTCTGACACACTCTGACACTCACTATCACTCTCTGACACTCTCAGGCAATCACTATCACTCTCTGACACTCTCTGACACTCAATATCACTCTCGATCACTCTCAGACACTCTCAGACACTCTCAGACACTCTCAGACACTCACTATCACTCTCTGACACTCTGTGACACTGTCTGATACTCACTATCACTCTCTGACACTCTCTGACACTCACTATCACTCACTGACACTCTCTGAAACTCTCAGACACTCTCAGACACTCACTAACACTCTCTGACACTCTCTGACACTCACTATCACTCACTGACACTCCCTGACACTCTCTGACACTCTCTATCACGCTCCATCACTCTCTGACACTCTCTGACACTCACTATCACTCACTGACACTCCCTGACACTCTCTGACACTCTCTATCACGCTCCATCACTCTCTGACACTCTCTGACACTCTCTGACACTCTCTGACACTCTCTGACACTCTCTATCACTAACGATCACTCTCTGACCCTCTCTGACCCTCTCTGACACTCTCTGACACTATCTATCACTCTCTGACACTCTCATACAATCTCTGACCCTCTCTGACACTCACTATCACTCTCTATCACTCTCTGACACTATCTGACACACTCAGACACTCTCAGACACTCACTTTCACTCTCTGACACTCTCTGAAACTCACTCTCAATCTCTGACACTCTCTGACACTCTGTATAACTCTCTGACACTATCTGACACACTCAGACACTCTCAGACACTCACTATCACTCTCTGATACTCTCTGACACTCAATATCATTCTCTGACACTCTCTATCACTCTCTGACACTCTCAGACACTCTCTCACACTCTCTGACACTCTCTGACACTCTCTGACACTCACTATCACTCTCAGACACTCACTATCACTCTCTGACACTCTCTGACACTCTCTGACACTCACTGTCACTCTCTAGAACTCTCGGACACTCTCGATCACTCTCTGACACTCTCTGACACTCTCAGACACTCACTATCACTCTCTGAAACTCACTATCACTCTCTGACACACTCTGACACTCTCGATCACTCTCTGACACTCTCTATCACTCTCCATCACTGTCTGACACTCTCAGACACTCTCAGACACTCACTATCACTCTCTATCACTCTCTGAAACTCTCTGACACGCTCAGACGCTCACTAACAATCTCTGACACTCTCTGACACTCACTATCACTCTCTATCACTCACAATCAATCTCCGAAAATCTCTGACACACTCAGACACTCTCTATCACTCTCTGACACTCTCTGACACTCTCTATGACTCTCTGACTCTCTCTGACACTCTCTGACACTCTCAGACACTCTCAGACACTCTCTGATAGTCTCTGACAGTCACTATCACTCTCTATCACTCTCTGACACTCTCTAACACACTCTGAGACTCTATGACTCTCTCTGACACTCTCAGACACTCTCAGACACTCTCTGATAGTCTCTGACAGTCACTATCACTCTCTATCACTCTCTGACACTCTCTAACACTCTCTGAGACTCTATGACACTCTCTGACACACTCTGACACTCACTATCACTCTCTGACACTCTCAGGCACTCACTATCACTCTCTGACACTCTCTGACACTCAATATCACTCTCTATCACTCTCAGACACTCTCAGACACTGTCAGACACTCTTAGACACTCACTATCACACTCTGACACTCTGTGACACTGTCTGATACTCACTATCACTCTCTGACACTCTCTGACACTCACTATCACTCACTGACACTCTCTGAAACTCTCTGACACTCTCAGACACTCACTAACACTCTCTGACACTCTCTGACACTCACTATCACTCACTGACACTCCCTGACACTCTCTGACACTCTCTATCACGCTCCATCACTCTCTAACACTCTCTGACACTCTCCGACACTCTCCGACACTCTCTGACACTCTCTGACACTCTCTATCACTAACGATCACTCTCTGACCCTCTCTGACCCTCTCTGACACTCTCTGACACTATCTATCACTCTCTGACACTCTCATACAATCTCTGACCCTCTCTGACACTCACTATCACTCTCTATCACTCTCTGACACTATCTGACACACTCAGACACTCTCAGACACTCACTTTCACTCTCTGACACTCTCTGAAACTCACTCTCAATCTCTGACACTCTCTGACACTCTGTATAACTCTCTGACACTATCTGACACACTCAGACACTCTCAGACACTCACTATCACTCTCTGATACTCTCTGACACTCAATATCATTCTCTGACACTCTCTATCACTCTCTGACACTCTCAGACACTCTCTCACACTCTCTGACACTCTCTGACACTCACTATCACTCTCAGACACTCACTATCACTCTCTGACACTCTCTGACACTCTCTGACACTCACTGTCACTCTCTAGAACTCTCGGACACTCTCGATCACTCTCTGACACTCTCTGACACTCTCAGACACTCACTATCACTCTCTGAAACTCACTATCACTCTCTGACACTCTCTGACACTCTCGATCACTCTCTGACACTCTCTATCACTCTCCATCACTGTCTGACACTCTCAGACACTCTCAGACACTCACTATCACTCTGACACTCTCTGAAACTCTCTGACACGCTCAGACGCTCACGAACAATCTCTGACACTCTCTGACACTCACTATCACTCTCTATCACTCACAATCAATCTCCGAAAATCTCTGACACACTCTGACACTCTCTATCACTCTCTGACACTCTCTGACACTCTCTGACACTCTCTATGACTCTCTGACTCTCTCTGACACTCTCTGACACTCTCAGACACTCTCAGACACTCTCTGATAGTCTCTGACAGTCACTATCACTCTCTATCACTCTCTGACACTCTCTGACACTCACTATCACTCTCTGACACTCTCTGACACTCACTATCACCCTCTATCACCCTCTATCACTCTCTGACACTCTCTGACACTCTCTGACACTCTCAGACACTCTCAGACACTCACTAACAATCTCTGACACTCACTATCACTCACTGACACTCTCAGACACTCTCTGACACTCTCTATCACTCTCTGACGCTCTCTGACACTCACTATCACTCACTGACACTCTCAGACACTCACCATCACTCTCTGACACTCTCTGCCACTCTATGACACTCTCAGACACTCTCTGACACACTCAGACACTCACCATCACTCTCTGACACACTCTATCTCTCTCTGACACTCTCTGACATTCTCAATCACTGTCAATCACTCTCTATCACTCTCTATCACTCTCTGACACTCTCTGACACTCTTTGACACACTCAGACACTCACTGTCACTCTCTGATACTCTCTGACACTCTCTATCACTCTCTATCACTCTCGATCACTCTCTGACACTCACTGACACTCTGACAATCTCAGACACTCTCTGACACACTCAGACACTCATTATCACTCTCTGAGACTCTCTATCTCTCTCTGACACTCTCTATCAATCTCTGTCACTCTTTGACACTCTTTGACACTCTCAGACACTCACTATCACTCTCTGACATTCTCTATAACTCTCTGACACTCTTTGACACTTTCTATCACTCTCTGACACTCTCTGACACTCTCTGACAATCTCAGAAACTCTCTGACACTCTCTGACACTCTCTATCACTCTCTGACACTCTCTGACACTCTCTATCACTCACTATCACTCTCTGACTTTCTCTGACACTCACTATCACTCTCTGATACTCTCTGATACTCTCTGACACTCTCTGACACTCACTAACACTCTCTGACACACTCAGACACTCATTATCACTCTCTGACACTCTCTGACACTCTCTATCACTCTCTGACACTATCTGACACACTCAGACACTCTCATACACTCACTTTCACTCTCTGACACTCTCTGACACTCTCTATCACTCTCTGACACTCTCTGACAATTTCTGACACTCTCTATCACTCTCTGACACTCTCTATGACTCTCTGACTCTCTCTGACACTCTCTGACACTCTCTGACACTCTCTGACACTCTCTGACACTCTCTGATAGTCTCTGACAGTCACTATCACTCTCTATCACTCTCTGACACTCTCTGACACTCACTATCACTCTCTGACACTCTCTGACACTCACTATCACCCTCTATCACCCTCTATCACTCTCTGACACTCTCTGACACTCTCTGACACTCTCAGACAATCTCAGACACTCACTATCACTCTCTGACACTGTCTGACACTCTCTGACACTCTCAGACACTCACTAACAATCTCTGACACTCACTATCACTCACTGACACTCTCAGACACTCTCTGACACTCTCTATCACTCTCTGACGCTCTCTGACACTCACTATCACTCACTGACACTCTCAGACACTCACTATCACTCTCTGACACTCTCTGCCACTCTCTGCCACTCTATGACACTCTCAGACACTCTCTGACACACTCAGACACTCACCATCACTCTCTGACACTCTCTATCTCTCTCTGACACTCTCTGACATTCTCAATCACTCTCAATCACTCTCTATCACTCTCTGACACTCTCTGACACTCTTTGACACACTCAGACACTCACTGTCACTCTCTGATACTCTCTGACACTCTCTATCACTCTCTATCACTCTCAGTTTATAGTTTATAGAACTATAGTTTATAGTTTATAGAACATACAGCACAGAACAGGCCCTTCGGCCCACAATGTTGTGCCGATCCTTTGTCCTCTGTCAAGGACAATTTAATCTATACCCCATCATTCTCCTTTATCCATATACCTATCCAAAAGCCTTTTGAAAGTCCCTAAAGTTTCTGACTCAACAACTTCCCCGGGCAAGGCATTCCATGCCTCGACCACTCTCTGGGTAAAGAACCTTCCCCTGACATCCCCCTTATATCTCCCACCCTTCACCTTAAATTTATGACCCCTTGTAACGCTTTGCTCCACCCGGGGAAAAAGTTTCTGACTGTCTACCCTATCTATTCCCCTGATCATCTTATAAACCTCTATCATGTCACCCCTCATCCTTCTCCTTTCTAATGAGAAGAGGCCTAGAATGTTCAGCCTTTCCTCGTAAGACTTATTCTCCATTCCAGGCAACATCCTGGTAAATCTCCTCTGCACCCTCTCCAAGGCTTCCACATCCTTCCTAAAATGAGGCGACCAGAACTGCACACAGTACTCCAAATGAGGCCTCACCAAGGTCCTGTACAGCTGCATCATCACCTCACGGCTCTTAAATTCAATCCCTCTGCTAATGAACGCTAACACCCCATATGCCTTCTTCACAGCCCTATCCACTTGAGTTGCAACTTTCAATGATCTATGCACATAGACCCCAAGGTCTCTCTGCTCCTCCACATGCCCAAGAACCCTACCGTTAACCCAGTATTTTGCATTCATGTTTGTCCTTCCAAAATGGACGACCTCACACTTTTCAGGGTTAAACTCCATCTGCCACTTTTCAGCCCAGCACTGCAACCTATCCAAGTCCCCCTGCAGACGACAATAGCCCTCCTCGGTATCCACAACTCCACCAACCTTTGTATCATCTGCAAATTTACTGACCCACCCTTCGACTTCCTCATCCAAGTCGTTAATAAAAATCACAAACAGGAGAGGACCCAGAACTGATCCCTGCGGCACGCCACTGGTAACTGGGCTCCAGGCTGAGTATTTACCATCTAAGACCACTCTCTGCCTTCTATCAGTTAGCCAATTCTTAATCCAACTGGCCACATTCCCCACTATCCCATGCCTCCTGACTTTCTCCATAAGTCTACCATGGGGGACCTTATCAAATGCCTTACTAAAATCCATGTACACCACATCCACTGGTTTACCCTCATCCACTTGCTTGGTCACCTGCTCAAAGAATTCAATCAGGCTTGTGAGGCAAGACCTACCCCTCACAAAACCGTGCTGACTGTCCCGAATCAAGCAGTGTCTTTCCAGATGCTCAGAAATCCTATCCCTCAGCACCTTTTCCATCAACTTGCCTACCACCGAAGTAAGACTAACTGGCCTGTAATTCCCAGGGTTGTTCCTATTCCCTTTCTTGAACAGGGGCACAACATTTGCCACCCTCCAATCACCTGGTACCACCCCCGTCAGCAGAGAAGATGAAAAGATCATTGCCAGCGGCTCTGCAATTTCATCCCTTGCTTCCCATAACATCCTTGGATATACCCCGTCAGGCCCGGGAGACTTGTCTATCTTCAAGTTATTCAAAAACCCCAACACATCTTCCCTCCTAACGAGCACTTCCTCGAGCTTACCAGTCTGTTTCACACCGTCCTCTTCAGTAATACACCCCTTCTCATTCGTAAATACCGAAGAGAAGTACTCATTCAAAACCTCACTTATCTCTTCCGGCTCAACACACAGTCTCCCGCTATTGTCCTTGACCGGACCTATGGTCCCCCTGGTCATCCTCATATTTCTGACATACGCGTAAAAGGCCTTGGGGTTTTCTTTTATCCTACCCGCCAAGCATTTTTCATGCCCTCTCTTAGCTCTCCTAATCCCTTTCTTCAGATCCTTCCTGGCCATCTTGTATCCCTCCAGAGCTATGCCTGTGCCCTTTTTCCTCAACTTTATATACGCATCCTTCTTCTTCCTAACAAGACTCTCAACCTCTCTTGTCAACCACGGTTCCCTCACATGACCATCCCTTCCCTGTCTGACAGGGACATGCTTATCAATGGCCCCTACTATCTGCTCCTTGAAAAAGTTCCACATTTCGACCGTGCCCTTCCCTGCCAGCATATGCTCCCAACTTATGCTCCTCAGTTCCTGCCTGACAGCATCATATCTACCCTTCCCCCAATTGTAAACCTTGCCCTGTTGCACATACCTATCCCTCTCCATTACCACAGTGAATGCTACAGAATTGTGATCACTATCTCCAAAGTGCTCGCCCACCAACAGCTCTATCACTTGCCCTGGTTCATTACCTAGTACCAAATCCAATATTGCCTCCCCTCTGGTCGGGCAGTCTACATACTGAGTCAGAAAAGCTTCCTGGACATACTGCACAAACACTACCCCATCCAAACTATTCGATCTAAAGAGTTGCCAATCAATATTTGGGAAGTTGAAATCCCCCATAATTACTACCCTGTGACTTCTGCTCCTTTCCAAAATCTGTTTCCCAATCTGCTCTTCCACCTCCCTGCTGCTATTGGGGGGCCTATAGAAAACTCCCATCAAGGTGACTGCTCCTTTCCTGTTCCTGACCTCAACCCACAGTGCCTCAGTCGGCAGATCCTCCTCGAAAATTCTTTCAGCAGTTGTTACACTATTTCTAACTAACAATGCCACCCCCCCACCTCTTTTACCACCATTCCTAATCTTATGAAAACATCTATAACCAGGTACCTCCAAAAACCATTCCTCCCCCTCACCTATCCACGTTTCAGTGATGGCCACAACATCGTAGTCCCAAGTGCCCATCCACGCCTTCAATTCACTCACCTTATTCCTGATGCTTCTTGCGTTGAAGTATACGCACTTTAACCCTTCTCCGTGCCCATCTGTCCTCTGTGACAGTGCTACCTTCCCCAATACCTCACTACACTCTTTGTCTTTCTGAGTGGACCCACTGGTCCCTGGATTACAAGTCCGGTTCCCATCCCCCTCCCAAACTAGTTTAAACCCTCCCGAACAGTACTAGCAAACCTCCCTCCCAGGATATTGGTGCCCCTCTGGTTCAGATGCAGCCCGTCCTGTTTGAACAGGTCCCATCTTCCCCAGAATGCAGTCCAATTATCCAAGAACTGGAAGCCCTCCCTCCTACACCATTCCTGCAGCCACGTGTTCAGCTGTGCTCTCTCCCTATTCCTAGCCTCACTATCACGTGGCGCCAGCAACAAACCAGAGATAACAACTCTGTCCGTCCGAGCTTTCAGCTTCCAGCCTAACTCCCTAAACTCACTTCTAACATCTGTGCCACCCTTCCTTCCTACGTCGTTGGTGCCAATGTGCACCACGACCTCTGGCTGCTCCCCCTCCCCTTTAAGGATCCTGAAGACGCGATCACAAACATCACGGACCCTGGCACCAGGGAGGCAACAAACCATCCGTGCGTCTCGCCTGCGCCCACAGAACCGCCTGTCCGTACTCCTCACCATCGAGTCCCCGATGACTAGTGCTCTCCCATTCTCCCTCCTTCCCTTCTGAGCCACAGTGCAGGACCCCGTGCCAGAGGCCCGGTCACTGCAGCCTGCCCCCGATAGGCCGTCCCCCCCAACAGTATCTAAAACTGTATACTTGTTGTTGAGGGGAACGACCACAGGAGATCCCTGCACTGACCTCTTCCCACCTCTAACTGTTACCCAGCTGCCTTTGATTTGTGGAGTAACGACCTCCGTGTAGCTTCTATCTATCAACCCCTCAGCCTCCCGAATGATCCTCAGTTCATCCAGCTCCAGCTCCAATTCCCTAACACGGTCTGATAGGAGCTGGAGACGGATGCACTTCCAGCAGGTGAAATCGGCAGGGTCACCGGAGGTTCCCCTCACCTCGAACATTCTGCAGGAGGAGCAATACACTACACTGGCTGCCATTTCTTTTATTCAATTACCCCTTAGTTAAGTACAACTATAGATATTAACAAAAACAGTAAATAGCTTACCTGCTCAGTCCTTTTTGGTTAGAGGAGGAGGGTAAAAAGGGTCTTATTATTAGGTTAGAAGAGGAGGATGGGTGGGAGACACTACATGTGTAGTGGCTCGGGTTTACTCAGCTCCGCACCTTTAAGGAAAATACCTACCCAGGAGTCCTCGCTGCCGACCAGCTTCCGGTTCCTCCGGCGCCAAAAGAAACTCAAAGACAAGGAAAACAGTAAGTAAAACAGTAAGTACTTACTTTTAAAACACAGCTCCTGATGCCTTCACTCACCCAACGAAGAGTCGCTACCTTCTCCTGCTGCTCCGCCGGGAAATGAGGCCGAGTCCACGGAGCTCCGCACCTTTAAGGAAAATACCTACCCAGGAGTCCTCGCTGCCGACCAGCTTCCGGTTCCTCCGGCGCCAAAATAAACTCAAAGACAAGGAAAACAGTAAGTAAAACAGTAAGTACTTACTTTTAAAACACAGCTCCTGATGCCTTCACTCACCCAACGAAGAGTCGCTACCTTCTCCTGCTGCTCCGCCGGGAAATGATCGATCACTCTCTGACACTCACTGACACTCTGACAATCTCAGACACTCTCTGACACACTCAGACACTCATTAACTCTCTCTGAGACTCTCTATCTCTCTCTGACACTCTCTACCAATCTCTGTCACTCTTTGACACTCTTTGACACTCTCAGACACTCACTATCACTCTCTGACATTCTCTATAACTCTCTGACACTCTTTGACACTTTCTATCACTCTCTGACACTCTCTGACACTCTCTGACACTCTCTGACAATCTCAGAAACTCTCTGACACTCTCTGACACTCTCTATCACTCTCTGACACTCTCTGACACTCTCTATCACTCACTATCACTCTCTGACTTTCTCTGACACTCACTATCACTCTCTGATACTCTCTGATACTCTCTGACACTCTCTGACACTCACTAACACTCTCTGACACACTCAGACACTCATTATCACTCTCTGACACTCTCTGACACTCTCTGACACTCTCAGAGACTCACTGTCACTCTCTGATACTCTCTGACACTCACTATCACTCTCTGACACTCTCTAACACTCTCTGAGACTCTATGACACTCTCTGACACACTCTGACACTCACTATCACTCTCTGACACTCTCAGGCACTCACTATCACTCTCTGACACTCTCTGACACTCAATATCACTCTCTATCACTCTCAGACACTCTCAGACACTCTCAGACACTCTCAGACACTCACTATCACTCTCTGACACTCTGTGACACTGTCTGATACTCACTATCACTCTCTGACACTCTCTGACACTCACTATCACTCACTGACACTCTCTGAAACTCTCTGACACTCTCAGACACTCACTAACACTCTCTGACACTCTCTGACACTCACTATCACTCACTGACACTCCCTGACACTCTCTGACACTCTCTATCACGCTCCATCACTCTCTGACACTCTCTGACACTCTCTGACACTCTCCGACACTCTCCGACACTCTCTGACACTCTCTGACACTCTCTATCACTAACGATCACTCTCTGACCCTCTCTGACCCTCTCTGACACTCTCTGACACTATCTATCACTCTCTGACACTCTCATACAATCTCTGACCCTCTCTGACACTCACTATCACTCTCTATCACTCTCTGACACTATCTGACACACTCAGACACTCTCAGACACTCACTTTCACTCTCTGACACTCTCTGAAACTCACTCTCAATCTCTGACACTCTCTGACACTCTGTATAACTCTCTGACACTATCTGACACACTCAGACACTCACTATCACTCTCTGATACTCTCTGACACTCAATATCATTCTCTGACACTCTCTATCACTCTCTGACACTCTCAGACACTCTCTCACACTCTCTGACACTCTCTGACACTCACTATCACTCTCAGACACTCACTATCACTCTCTGACACTCTCTGACACTCTCTGACACTCACTGTCACTCTCTAGAACTCTCGGACACTCTCGATCACTCTCTGACACTCTCTGACACTCTCAGACACTCACTATCACTCTCTGAAACTCACTATCACTCTCTGACACTCTCTGACACTCTCGATCACTCTCTGACACTCTCTATCACTCTCCATCACTGTCTGACACTCTCAGACACTCTCAGACACTCACTATCACTCTGACACTCTCTGAAACTCTCTGACACGCTCAGACGCTCACTAACAATCTCTGACACTCTCTGACACTCACTATCACTCTCTATCACTCACAATCAATCTCCGAAAATCTCTGACACACTCTGACACTCTCTATCACTCTCTGACACTCTCTGACACTCTCTGACACTCTCTATGACTCTCTGACTCTCTCTGACACTCTCTGACACTCTCAGACACTCTCAGACACTCTCTGATAGTCTCTGACAGTCACTATCACTCTCTATCACTCTCTGACACTCTCTAACACACTCTGAGACTCTATGACACTCTCTGACACACTCTGACACTCACTATCACTCTCTGACACTCTCAGGCACTCACTATCACTCTCTGACACTCTCTGACACTCAATATCACTCTCTATCACTCTCAGACACTCTCTGAAACTCTCTGACACTCTCAGACACTCACTAACACTCTCTGACACTCTCTGACACTCACTATCACTCACTGACACTCCCTGACACTCTCTGACACTCTCTATCACGCTCCATCACTCTCTGACACTCTCTGACACTCTCCGACACTCTCCGACACTCTCTGACACTCTCTGACACTCTCTATCACTAACGATCACTCTCTGACCCTCTCTGACCCTCTCTGACACTCTCTGACACTATCTATCACTCTCTGACACTCTCATACAATCTCTGACCCTCTCTGACACTCACTATCACTCTCTATCACTCTCTGACACTATCTGACACACTCAGACACTCTCAGACACTCACCTTCACTCTCTGACACTCTCTGAAACTCACTCTCAATCTCTGGCACTCTCTGACACTCTGTATAACTCTCTGACACTATCTGACACACTCAGACACTCTCAGACACTCACTATCACTCTCTGATACTCTCTGACACTCAATATCATTCTCTGACACTCTCTATCACTCTCTGACACTCTCAGACACTCTCTCACACTCTCTGACACTCTCTGACACTCTCTGACACTCACTATCACTCTCAGACACTCACTATCACTCTCTGACACTCTCTGACACTCTCTGACACTCACTGTCACTCTCTAGAACTCTCGGACACTCTCGATCACTCTCTGACACTCTCTGACACTCTCAGACACTCACTATCACTCTCTGAAACTCACTATCACTCTCTGACACTCTCTGACACTCTCGATCACTCTCTGACACTCTCTATCACTCTCCATCACTGTCTGACACTCTCAGACACTCTCAGACACTCACTATCACTCTGACACTCTCTGAAACTCTCTGACACGCTCAGACGCTCACTAACAATCTCTGACACTCTCTGACACTCACTATCACTCTCTATCACTCACAATCAATCTCCGAAAATCTCTGACACACTCTGACACTCTCTATCACTCTCTGACACTCTCTGACACTCTCTGACACTCTCTATGACTCTCTGACTCTCTCTGACACTCTCTGACACTCTCAGACACTCTCAGACACTCTCTGATAGTCTCTGACAGTCACTATCACTCTCTATCACTCTCTGACACTCTCTAACACTCTCTGAGACTCTATGACACTCTCTGACACACTCTGACACTCACTATCACTCTCTGACACTCTCAGGCACTCACTATCACTCTCTGACACTCTCTGACACTCAATATCACTCTCTATCACTCTCAGACACTCTCAGACACTCTCAGACACTCACTATCACTCTCTGACACTCTGTGACACTGTCTGATACTCACTATCACTCTCTGACACTCTCTGACACTCACTATCACTCACTGACACTCTCTGAAACTCTCTGACACTCTCAGACACTCACTAACACTCTCTGACACTCTCTGACACTCACTATCACTCACTGACACTCCCTGACACTCTCTGACACTCTCGATCACGCTCCATCACTCTCTGACACTATCTGACACTCTCCGACACTCTCCGACACTCTCCGACACTCTCTTTCACGAACAATCACTCTCTGACACTCTCATACAATCTCTGACCCTCTCTGACACTCACTATCACTCTCTATCACTCTCTGACACTATCTGACACACTCAGACACTCTCAGACACTCACTTTCACTCTCTGACACTCTCAGACACTCTCTGACACTCTCTATCACTCTCTGACACTCTCTGACAATCTCTGACACTCTCTATCACTCTCTGACACTCTCTGACACTCTCTATGACTCTCTGACTCTCTCTGACACTCTCTGACACTCTCTGACACTCTCTGACACTCTCTGATAGTCTCTGACAGTCACTATCACTCTCTATCACTCTCTGACACTCTCTGACACTCACTATCACTCTCTGACACTCTCTGACACTCACTATCACCCTCTATCACCCTCTATCACTCTCTGACACTCTCTGACACTCTCTGACACTCTCAGACACTCTCAGACACTCACTATCACTCTCTGACACTGTCTGACACTCTCTGACACTCTCAGACACTCACTAACAATCTCTGACACTCACTATCACTCACTGACACTCTCAGACACTCTCTGACACTCTCTATCACTCTCTGACGCTCTCTGACACTCACTATCACTCACTGACACTCTCAGACACTCACTATCACTCTCTGACACTCTCTGCCACTCTATGACACTCTCAGACACTGTCTGACACACTCAGACACTCACCATCACACTCTGACACTCTCTATCTCTCTCTGACACTCTCTGACATTCTCAATCACTCTCAATCACTCTCTATCACTCTCTATCACTCTCTGACACTCTTTGACACTCTTTGACACACTCAGACACTCACTGTCACTCTCTGATACTCTCTGACACTCTCGATCACTCTCTATCACTCTCGATCACTCTCTGACACTCACTGACACTCTGACAATCTCAGACACTCTCTGACACACTCAGACACTCATTATCACTCTCTGAGACTCTCTATCTCTCTCTGACACTCTCTATCAATCTCTGTCACTCTTTGACACTCTTTGACACTCTCAGACACTCACTATCACTCTCTGACATTCTCTATAACTCTCTGACACTCTTTGACACTTTCTATCACTCTCTGACACTCTCTGACACTCTCTGACACTCTCTGACACTCTCAGAAACTCTCTGACACTCTCTATCACTCTCTGACACTCTCTGACACTCTCTATCACTCACTATCACTCTCTGACTTTCTCTGACACTCACTATCACTCTCTGATACTCTCTGATACTCTCTGACACTCTCTGACACTCACTAACACTCTCTGACACACTCAGACACTCATTATCACTCTCTGACACTCTCTGACACTCTCTGACACTCTCAGAGACTCACTGTCACTCTCTGATACTCTCTGACACTCACTATCACTCTCTGACACTCTCTAACACTCTCTGAGACTCTATGACACTCTCTGACACACTCTGACACTCACTATCACTCTCTGACACTCTCAGGCACTCACTATCACTCTCTGACACTCTCTGACACTCAATATCACTCTCTATCACTCTCAGACTCTCTCAGACACTCTCAGACACTCTCAGACACTCACTATCACTCTCTGACACTCACTATCACTCACTGACACTCTCTGAAACTCTCTGACACTCTCTGACCATCACTATCACTCACTGACACTCTCTGAAACTCACCATCACTCACTGACACTCCCTGACACTCTCTGACACTCTCTATCACGCTCCATCACTCTCTGACACTCTCTGACACTCTCTGACACTCTCCGACACTCTCCGACACTCTCTGACACTCACTAACACTCTCTGACACTCTCTGACACTCACTATCACTCACTGACAGTCCCTGACACTCTCTGACACTCTCTATCACGCTCCATCACTCTCTGACACTCTCTGACACTCTCTGACACTCTCCGACACTCTCCGACACTCTCTGACACTCACTAACACTCTCTGACACTCTCTGACACTCACTATCACTCACTGACACTCCCTGACACTCTCTGACACTCTCTATCACGCTCCATCACTCTCTGACACTCTCTGACACTCTCCGACACTCTCCGACACTCTCTGACACTCTCTGACACTCTCTATCACTAACGATCACTCTCTGACCCTCTCTGACACTCTCTGACACTATCTATCACTCTCTGACACTCTCATACAATCTCTGACCCTCTCTGACACTCACTATCACTCTCTATCACTCTCTGACACTATCTGACACACTCAGACACTCTCAGACACTCACTTTCACTCTCTGACACTCTCTGAAACTCACTCTCAATCTCTGACACTCTCTGACACTCTGTATAACTCTCTGACACTATCTGACACACTCAGACACTCACTATCACTCTCTGATACTCTCTGACACTCAATATCATTCTCAGACACTCTCTATCACTCTCTGACACTCTCAGACACTCTCTCACACTCTCTGACACTCTCTGACACTCTCTGACACTCACTATCACTCTCAGACACTCACTATCACTCTCTGACACTCTCTGACACTCACATTCACTCTCTAGAACTCTCGGACACTCTCGATCACTCTCTGACACTCTCTGACACTCTCGATCACTCTCTGACACTCTCTATCACTCTCCATCACTGTCTGACACTCTCAGACACTCTCAGACACTCACTATCACTCTGACACTCTCTGAAACTCTCTGACACGTTCAGACGCTCACTAACAATCTCTGACACTCTCTGACACTCACCATCACTCTCTGACACTCTCTGACACTCTCTGACACTCTCAGACACTCTCTATCACTCTGTGACACTCTCAGACCCTCTCTATCACTCTCTGACAATCTCTGACACTCTCTGACACTCTCTGACACTCACTATCACTCCCTGACACTCTCTGACACTTTCAGACACTCTCGGGCACTCACTGTCACTCTTTGACACTCTCTATCACTGTCTGACACTCTTTGACACTTTCGATCACTCTTTGACTCTCTCTGACATCTCTATCACTCTCTATCATTCTCTATCACTCTCTATCACTCTCTGACAATCTCAGACACTCTCTGACACTCTCAGACACCCACTATCACTCTCTGACACTCACTATCACTATCTGACATTCTCTGACACTCTCTATCACACTCTATTACTCTCTGACACTCTCTGACACCCTCGGACACGCACTATCACTCTATGGCACTCTCTATCACTGTCTGACACACTTTGACACTTTCTATCATTCTCTGACACTCTCTGACACTCTCAGACACTCACAATCACTCTCTGACACAATCTATGACTCTCTGACACTCTCTGACACTCTCTATCACTCTCTGACACTCACTGACACTCTCTGACAATCTCAGACACTCTCTGACACACTCAGACACTCACCATCACTCTCTGACACTCTCTATCTCTCTCTGACACTCTCTGACATTTTCAATCACTCTCAATCACTCTCTATCACTCTCTAACACTCTCTGACACTCTTTGACACACTCAGACACTCACTGTCACTCTCTGATACTCTCTGACACTCTCTATCACTCTCTATCACTCTCGATCACTCTCTGACACTCACTGACACTCTGACAATCTCAGACACTCTCTGACACACTCAGACACTCATTATCACTCTCTGAGACTCTCTATCACTCTCTGACACTCTCTATCAATCTCTGTCACTCTTTGACACTCTTTGACACTCTCAGACACTCACTATCACTCTCTGACATTCTCTATAACTCTCTGACACTCTTTGACACTTTCTATCACTCTCAGACACTCTCTGACACTCTCTGACAATCTCAGAAAATCTGACACTCTCTGAAACTCTCTGTCACTCTCTGACAGTCTCTGACACTCTCTATCACTCACTATCACTCTCTGACTTTCTCTGACACTCACTATCACTCTCTGATACTCTCTGATACTCTCTGACACTCTCTGACACTCACTAACACTCTCTGACACACTCAGACACTCATTATCACTCTCTGACACTCTCTGACACTCAATATCACTCTCTATCACTCTCAGACACTCTCAGACACTCTCAGACATTCTCAGACACTCACTATCACTCTCTGACACTCTGTGACACTGTCTGATACTCACTATCACTCTCTGACACTCTCTGACACTCACTATCACTCACTGACACTCTCTGAAACTCTCTGACACTCTCAGACACTCACTAACACTCTCTGACACTCTCTGACACTCATATCACTCACTATCACTCACTGACACTCCCTGACACTCTCTGACACTCTCTATCACGCTCCATCACTCTCTGACACTCTCTGACACTCTCCGACACTCTTTGACACTCTCTGACATTCTCTATCACTAACGATCACTCTCTGACCCTCTCTGACCCTCTCTGACACTCTCTGACACTATCTATCACTCTCTGACACTCTCATACAATCTCTGACCCTCTCTGACACTCACTATCACTCTCTATCACTCTCTGACACTATCTGACACACTCAGACACTCTCAGACACTCACTTTCACTCTCTGACACTCTCTGAAACTCACTCTCAATCTCTGACACACTCTGACACTCTGTATAACTCTCTGACACTCTCTGACACTCTCTGACAATCTCAGACACTCTCAGACACTCACTATCACTCTCTGATACTCTCTGACACTCAATATCATTCTCTGACACTCTCTATCACTCTCTGACACTCTCAGACACTCTCTCACACTCTCTGACACTCTCTGACACACTCTGACACTCTCTGACACTCACTATCACTCTCAGACACTCACTATCACTCTCTGACACTCTCTGACACTCTCTGACACTCACTGTCACTCTCTAGAACTCTCGGACACTCTCTGACTCTCTCTGACACTCTCTGACACTCTCTGACACTCTCAGACACTCTCAGACACTCACTATCACTCTCTGAAACACACTATCACTCTCTGACACTCTCTGACACTCTCGATCACTCTCTGACACTCTCTATCACTCTCTGACACTCTCAGACACTCACTATCACTCTCTGAAACTCACTATCACTCTCTGACATTCTCTGACAATCTCGATCACTCTCTGACACTCTCTATCACTCTCCATCACTGTCTGACACTCTCAGACACTCTCAGACACTCACTATCACTCTGACACTCTCTGAAACTCACTATCACTCTCTATCACTCACAATCAATCTCCGAAAATCTCTGACACTCTCTGACACTCTCTGACAATCTCAGACACTCTCAGACACTCACTATCACTCTCTGATACTCTCTGACACTCAATATCATTCTCTGACACTCTCTATCCCTCTCTGACACTCTCAGACACTCTCTCACACTCTCTGACACTCTCTGACACTCTCTGACACTCACTATCACTCTCAGACACTCACTATCACTCTCTGACACTCTCTGACACTCTCTGACACTCACTGTCACTCTCTAGAACTCTCGGACACTCTCTGACTCTCTCTGACACTCTCTGACACTCTCTGACACTCTCAGTCACTCTCAGACACTCACTATCACTCTCTGAAACACACTATCACTCTCTGACACTCTCTGACACTCTCGATCACTCTCTGACACTCTCTATCACTCTCTGACACTCTCTGACACTCTCAGACACTCACTATCACTCTCTGAAACTCACTATCACTCTCTGACATTCTCTGACACTCTCGATCACTCTCTGACACTCTCTATCACTCTCCATCACTGTCTGACACTCTCAGACACTCTCAGAAACTCACTATCACTCTGAAACTCTCTGAAACTCTCTGACACGCTCAGACGCTCACGAACAATCTCTGACTCTCTCTGACACACACTATCACTCTCTATAACTCACAATCAGTCTCCGAAAATCTCTGACACTCTCTGACACTCTCTATCACTCTCTGACACTCTCTGACACTCTCTGACACTCTCTATGACTCTCTGACTCTCTCTGACACTCTCTGACACTCTCAGACACTCTCAGACACTCTCTGATAGTCTCTGACAGTCACTATCACTCTCTATCACTCTCTGACACTCTCTGACACTCACTATCACTCTCTGACACTCTCTGACACTCACTATCACCCTCTATCACCCTCTATCACTCTCTGACACTCTCTGACACTCTCAGACACTCTCAGACACTCTCAGACACTCTCAGAAACTCACTATCACTCTCTGACACTCTCTGACACTCTCAGACACTCACTAACAATCTCTGACACTCATTATCACTCACTGACACTCTCAGACACTCTCTGACACTCTCTATCACTCTCTGACACTCTCTGACACTCTCGATGACTCTCTGACTCTCTCTGACACTCTCTGACACTCTCTGACACTCTCTGATAGTCTCTGACAGTCACTATCACTATCTATCACTTTCTGACACTCTCTGACACTCACTATCACTCTCTGACACTCATTATCACTCACTGACACTCTCAGACACTCTCTGACACTCTCTATCACTCTCTGACACTCTCTGACACTCTCGATGACTCTCTGACTCTCTCTGACACTCTCTGACACTCTCTGACACTCTCTGATAGTCTCTGACAGTCACTATCACTATCTATCACTTTCTGACACTCTCTGACACTCACTATCACTCTCTGACACTCTCTGACACTCACTATCACCCTCTATCACCCTCTACCACTCTCTGACACTCTCTGACACTCTCTGACACTCTCAGACACTCTCAGACACTCACTATCACTCTCTGACACTGTCTGACACTCTCTGACACTCTCAGACACTCACTAACAATCTCTGACACTCACTATCACTCACTGACACTCTCAGACACTCTCTGACACTCTCTATCACTCTCTGACGCTCTCTGACACTCACTATCACTCACTGACACTCTCAGACACTCACTATCACTCTCTGACACTCTCTGACACTTACTATCACTCTCTGACACTATCTGACACTCTCTGACACTCTCTATCACTCTGTGACACTCTCTGAAACTCACTATCACTCTCTGACACTCTCTGACACTCCATATCACTCTCTTGACACTCTCTGACACTCACTATCACTCTCTGACACTCTCTGACACTCTCTGACACACTCAGACACTCTCTATCACTCTCTGACAATCTCTGACACTTTCTGACACTCTCTGACACTCTCTATCACTCCCTGACACTCTCTGACACTCTCGGGCACTCACTATCACTCTATGGCACTCTCTATCACTGTCTGACACACTTTGACACTTTCTATCACTCTCTGACTCTCTCTGACACTCACTTTCACTCTCTGACACTCTCTGAAAGTCGCAATCACTCTCTGACACTCTCTGACACTCCGTATAACTCTCTGAAACTCTGTTTAACTCTCTGACACTCTCTCACACTCTCTGACTCTCTCTGCCAATCTCAGACACTCTCAGACACTCACTATCACTCTCTGATACTCTCTGACACTCAATATCACTCTCTGACACTCTCTATCACTCTCTGACACTCTCTATCTCTCTTTATCACTCTCTGACACTCTCATACACTCTCTGACATTCTCTGACACTCTGAGACACACTCAGACACTCTCAGACACACTCAGACAGTCACTATCACTCTCTGAAACACACTATCACTCTCTGACATTCTCTGACACTCTCGATCACTCTCTGAAACTCTCTGACACTCTCTATCACTCTCGGACACTCTCTGACACTCTCAGACACTCACTATCACTCTCTGAAACTCACTATCACTCTCTGACACTCTCTGACACTCTCGGACACTCTCTGACACTCTCGATCACTCTCAGACACTCTCTATCTCTCTCTATCACTCTCTGACACTCTCTGACACTCTCTATCACTCTCTGAAACTCACTATCACTCTCTGACACTCTCTGACACTCTCGATCACTCTCTGACACTCTCTATCTCTCTCTATCACTCTCTGACACTCTCTATCACTCTCTGACACTCTCTGACACTCTCTATCTCTCTCTATCACTCTCTGACACTCTCTGACACTCTCTATCACTCCCTGACACTCTCTGACACTCTCGGGCACTCACTATCACTCTATGGCACTCTCTATCACTGTCTGACACACTTTGACACTTTCTATCACTCTCTGACTCTCTCTGACACTCACTTTCACTCTCTGACACTCTCTGAAAGTCGCAATCACTCTCTGACACTCTCTGACACTCCGTATAACTCTCTGAAACTCTGTTTAACTCTCTGACACTCTCTCACACTCTCTGACTCTCTCTGCCAATCTCAGACACTCTCAGACACTCACTATCACTCTCTGATACTCTCTGACACTCAATATCACTCTCTGACACTCTCTATCACTCTCTGACACTCTCTATCTCTCTTTATCACTCTCTGACACTCTCATACACTCTCTGACATTCTCTGACACTCTGAGACACACTCAGACACTCTCAGACACACTCAGACAGTCACTATCACTCTCTGAAACACACTATCACTCTCTGACATTCTCTGACACTCTCGATCACTCTCTGAAACTCTCTGACACTCTCTATCACTCTCGGACACTCTCTGACACTCTCAGACACTCACTATCACTCTCTGAAACTCACTATCACTCTCTGACACTCTCTGACACTCTCGGACACTCTCTGACACTCTCGATCACTCTCAGACACTCTCTATCTCTCTCTATCACTCTCTGACACTCTCTGACACTCTCTATCACTCTCTGAAACTCACTATCACTCTCTGACACTCTCTGACACTCTCGATCACTCTCTGACACTCTCTATCTCTCTCTATCACTCTCTGACACTCTCTATCACTCTCTGACACTCTCTGACACTCTCTATCTCTCTCTATCACTCTCTGACACTCTCTATCACTCTCTGACACTCTCTGACACTCTCTATCACTCTCTGAAACTCACTATCACTCTCTGACACTCTCTGACACTCTCGATCACTCTCTGACACTCTCTATCTCTCTCTATCACTCTCTGACACTCTCTATCACTCTCTGACACTCTCTGACACTCTCTATCACTCTCTGAAACTCACTATCACTCTCTGACACTCTCTGACACTCTCTGACACTCTCTGACACTCTCGATCACTCTCTGACACTCTCTATCTCTCGCTATCACTCTCTGACACTCTCAGACACTTTCGGACACTCTCTGACACTCTCTATCACTCTCTATCACTCTCTGACACACTCTGACACTCACTATCACTCTCTGACACTCTCTGACACTCTCTATCACTCTCTGACACACTCTGACACACTCTGACACTCTCTGACACTCTCTATCACTCTCTGACACTCTCTGACACTCCCTATCACTCTCTGACACTCTCTATGACCCTCTATCACTCTCTGACACTCTCTGACAGTCTCTGACACTCTCAGACACTCTCAGAGACTCACTATCACTCTCTGACACTCTCTGACACTTACTATCACTCTCTGAAACTCACTATCACTCTCTGACACTCTCTGACACTCTCGATCACTCTCTGACACTCTCTATCTCGCTCTATCACTCTCTGACACTCTCTATCACTCTCTGAAACTCACTATCACTCTCTGACACTCTCTGACACTCTCTGACACTCTCGATCACTCTCTGACACTCTCTATCTCTCTCTATCACTCTCTGACACTCTCAGACACTTTCGGACACTCTCTGACACTCTCTATCACTCTCTATCACTCTCTGACACACTCTGACACTCACTATCACTCTCTGACACTCTCTGACACTCTCTATCACTCTCTGACACACTCTGACACACTCTGACACTCTCTGACACTCTCTATCACTCTCTGACACTCTCTGACACTCCCTATCACTCTCTGACACTCTCTATGACCCTCTATCACTCTCTGACACTCTCTGACAGTCTCTGACACTCTCAGACACTCTCAGAGACTCACTATCACTCTCTGACACTTTCAGACACTCTCAGACAATCACTATCACTCTCTGACACTCTCTGCCACTCTATGACACTCTCTGACACTCACTATCACTCTCTGACATTTACTATCACTTTCTGACACTATCTGACACTCTCTGACACTCTCCATCACTCTGTTACACTCTCTGACATTCTCAGACACCCACTATCACTCTCTGACACTCTCTGCCACTCTATGACACTCTCTGACACTCACTATCACTCTCTGACACTCTCAGATACTTACTATCACTCTCTGACACTATCTGACACTCTCTGACACTCTCTGACACTCTCTATCACTCTGTGACACTCTCTGAAACTCACTGTCACTTTCTGACACTCTCTGACACTCTCTGTCACTCTCTGACACTCTCTGACATTCACCATCACTCTCTGACACTCTCTGACACTCTCTGACACTCTCAGACACTCTCTATCACTCTGTGACACTCTCAGACCCTCTCTATCACTCTCTGACACTCTCTGACACTCTCTGACACTCTCTGACACTCAGTATCACTCCCTGACACTCTCTGACACTCTCTGACACTCACTATCACTCTCTGACACTCTCAGATACTTACTATCACTCTCTGACACTATCTGACACTCTCTGACACTCTCTGACACTCTCTATCACTCTGTGACACTCTCTGAAACTCACTGTCACTTTCTGACACTCTCTGACACTCTCTGTCACTCTCTGACACTCTCTGACATTCACCATCACTCTCTGACACTCTCTGACACTCTCTGACACTCTCAGACACTCTCTATCACTCTGTGACACTCTCAGACCCTCTCTATCACTCTCTGACACTCTCTGACACTCTCTGACACTCTCTGACACTCAGTATCACTCCCTGACACTCTCTGACACTCTCTGACACTCACTATCACACTCTGACACTCTCTGACACTTACTATCACTCTCTGACACTATCTGACACTCTCTGACACTCTCTATCACTCTGTGACACTCTCTGAAACTCACTATCACTCTCTGACACTCTCTGACACTCCTTATCACACTCTTGACACTCTCTGACACTCACTATCACTCTCTGAAACTCTCTGACACTCTCTGACACACTCAGACACTCTCTACCACTCTCTGACAATCTCTGACACTCTCTGACGCTCTCTGACACTCTCTATCACTCCCTGACACTCTCTGACACACTCAGACACTCTCGGGCACTCACTATCACTCTATGACACTCTCTATCACTGTCTGACACACTTTGACACTTTCTATCACTCTCTGACTCTCTCTGACACTCACTTTCACTCTCTGAC
The DNA here is from genome assembly GCF_036365525.1 of Heterodontus francisci. Classification (NCBI taxonomy): domain Eukaryota; kingdom Metazoa; phylum Chordata; class Chondrichthyes; order Heterodontiformes; family Heterodontidae; genus Heterodontus; species Heterodontus francisci. The sequence goes on along the minus strand of NC_090379.1, from coordinate 123,461,505 downwards.
ACTCTCTGAAACTCACAATCACTCTCTGACACTCTCTGACACTCCGTATAACTCTCTGACACTCTGTTTATCTCTCTGACACTCTCTCACACTCTCTGACACTCTCTGCCAATCTCAGACACTCTCAGACACTCACTATCACTCTCTGATACTCTCTGACACTCAATATCACTCTCTGACACTCTCTATCACTCTCTGACACTCTCAGACACTTTCTGACACTCTCTGACACTCTCTGACACTCACTATCACTCTCAGACACTCACTATCACTCTCTGACACTCTCTGACACTCTCTGACACTCACTGTCACTCTCTAGAACTGCCTGACACTCTCTGACTCTCTCTGACATTCTCTGACACTCTGAGACACACTCAGACACTCTCAGACACACTCAGACAGTCACTATCACTCTCTGAAACACACTATCACTCTCTGACACTCTCTGACACTCTCGATCACTCTCTGAAACTCTCTGACACTCTCTATCACTCTCGGACACTCTCTGACACTCTCAGACACTCACTATCACTCTCTGAAACTCACTATCACTCTCTGACACTCTCTGACACTCTCGGACACTCTCTGACACTCTCGATCACTCTCAGACACTCTCTATCTCTCTCTATCACTCTCTGACACTCTCTGACACTCTCAGACACTCACTATCACTCTCTGAAACTCACTATCACTCTCTGACACTCTCTGACACTCTCTGACACTCTCAGACACTCTCAGACACTCTCAGACACTCACTATCACTCTCTGACACTCTCTGACACTTTCAGACACTCTCAGACACTCACTGTCACTCTCTGACACTCTCTGCCACTCTATGACACTCTCTGACACTCACTATCACTCTCTGACACTCTCTGTCACTCTCTGACACTCTGTGACACTCACTATCACTCTCTGACACTCTCGGACACTCTCGGACACTCTCAGACACTCTCTGACACTCTCAGACACTCTCTATCACTCTGTGACACTCTCAGACACTCTCTATCTCTCTCTGACAATCTCTGACACTCTCTGACACTCTCTGACACTCACTATCACTCCCTGACACTCTCTGACACTCTCAGACACTCTCGGGCACTCACTATCACTCTATGACACCCTCTATCACTGTCTGACACTCTTTGACACTTTCTATCACTCTCTGACTCTCTCTGACACTCTCTATCACTCTCTGTCATTCTCTATCACTCTCCATCACTCTCTGACTATCTCAGACACTCTCTGACACTCACTATCACTCTCTGACATTCTCTGACACTCTCTATCACACTCTATTACTCTCTGACACTCTCTGACAATCTCAGAAACTCTCTGACACTCTCTGACACTCTCTATCACTCTCTGACACTCTCTATCACTCACTATCACTCTCTGACTTTCTCTGACACTCACTATCACTCTCTGATACTCTCTGATACCCTCTCACACTCTCTGAATCTCACTAACACTCTCTGACACTCTCAGACACTCACTTTCACTCTCTGACACTCTCTGACACTCTCTGACACTCTCAGAGACTCACTGTCACTCTCTGATACTCTCTGACACTCACTATCACTCTCTGACACTCTCTATCACTCTCTGAGACTCTATGACACTCTCTGACACACTCTGACACTCACTATCACTCTCTGACACTCTCAGACGCTCACTATCACTCTCTGACACTCTCTGACACTCAATATCACTCTCTGTCACTCTCTGACACTCAATATCACTCTCTGACACTCTCTGACACTCAATATCACTCTCTGTCACTCTCTGACACTCAATATCACTCTCTGTCACTCTCAGACACTCTCAGACACTCTCAGACACTCTCAGACACTCACTATCACTCTCTGACACTCTGTGACACTGTCTGATACTCGCTATCACTCTCTGACACTCTCTGACACTCTCAGACACTCACTAACACTCTCTGACACTCTCTGACACTCACTATCACTCACTGACACTCTCTGACACTCTCTGACACTCTCTATCACGCTCCATCACTTTCTGACACTCTCTGACACTCTCTGAAACACACTATCACTCTCTGACACTCTCGATCACTCTCTGAAACTCTCTGACACTCTCTGACACTCTCTATCACTCTCGGACACTCTCTGACACTCTCAGACACTCACTATCACTCTCTGAAACTCACTATCACTCTCTGACACTCTCTGACACTCTCTGACACTCTCTGACACTCTCGATCACTCTCTGACACTCTCTATCTCTCTCTATCACTCTTTGACACTCTCTGACACTCTCTATCACTCTCTGAAACTCACTATCACTCTCTGACACTCTCTGACACTCTCTGACACTCTCGATCACTCTCTGACACTCTCGATCTCTCTCTATCACTCTCTGACACTCTCTGACACTCTCTAACACTCTCTGACACTCTCGGACTCTCTATGACACTCTCTATCACTCTATATCACACTCTGACACTCTCTATCACTCTCTGACACTCTCTGACACTCTCTGACACTCTCTATCACTCTCTGACACTCTCTGACACTCTCTATCACTCACGATCACTCTCCATCACTCACAATCATTCTTCGAAAATCTCTGACACTCACTATCACTCTCTGAAACTCACTATCACTCTCTGACACTCTCTGACACTCTCTGACACTCTCGATCACTCTCGATCACTCTCAGACACTCTCAGACACTCTCTGATATTCTCTGACAGTCGCTATCACTCTCTGGCTCTCTCTGACACTCACTATCACTCTCTGACACTCTCTGATACTCTCTGACACTCTCAGACACTCTCTATCACCCTCTATCACCCTCTATCACTCTCAGACACTCTCAGACACTCACTATCACTCTCTGACACTCTCTGACACTTTCAGACACTCTCAGACACTCTCTGACACTCACTGTCTCTCTCTGACACTCCCTATCACTCTCTGACACTCTCTATCAACCTCTATCACCCTCTATCACTCTGTGACACTCTCTGACACTCTCTGACACTCTCAGACACTCTCAGACACTCTCAGACACTCACTATCACTCTCTGACACTCTCTGACACTTTCAGACACTCTCAGACACTCACTGTCACTCTCTGACACTCTCTGCCACTCTATGACACTCTCTGACACTCACTATCACTCTCTGACACTCTCTGACACTCTCTGTCACTCTCTGACACTCTGTGACACTCACTATCACTCTCTGACACTCTCGGACACTCTCGGACACTCTCAGACACTCTCTGACACTCTCAGACACTCTCTATCACTCTGTGACACTCTCAGACACTCTCTATCTCTCTCTGACAATCTCTGACACTCTCTGACACTCTCTGACACTCACTATCACTCCCTGACACTCTCTGACACTCTCAGACACTCTCGGGCACTCACTATCACTCTATGACACCCTCTATCACTGTCTGACACTCTTTGACACTTTCTATCACTCTCTGACTCTCTCTGACACTCTCTATCACTCTCTGTCATTCTCTATCACTCTCCATCACTCTCTGACTATCTCAGACACTCTCTGACACTCACTATCACTCTCTGACATTCTCTGACACTCTCTATCACACTCTATTACTCTCTGACACTCTCTGACAATCTCAGAAACTCTCTGACACTCTCTGACACTCTCTATCACTCTCTGACACTCTCTGACACTCTCTATCACTCACTATCACTCTCTGACTTTCTCTGACACTCACTATCACTCTCTGATACTCTCTGATACCCTCTCACACTCTCTGAATCTCTCTGACACTCTCTGACACTCTCTATCACTCTCTGACACTCTCTGACACTCTCTGACACTCACTATCACTCTCTGATACTCTCTGACACTCCCTATCACTCTCTGACACTCTCTATCACCCACTATCACCCCTAATCACTCTCAGACACACTCAGACACTCACTATCACTCTCTGACACTCTCTGACACTCTCTATCACTCACTATCACTCTCTGACACTCTCTGACACTCTCTGACACTCTCAGAGACTCACTGTCAGTCTCTGATACTCTCTGACACTCACTATCACTCTCTGACACTCTCTATCTCTCTCTGACACTCTCTACCACTCTCTGACACTCTGTGATACTCTCTGACACACTCTGACACTCACTATCACTCTCTGACACTCTCAGACACTCACTGTGACTCTCTGACACTCTCTGACACTCAATATCACTCTCTATCACTCTCAGACACTCTCAGACACTCTCAGACACTCTCAGACACTCACTATCACTCTCTGAAACTAACTATCACTCTCTGACTCTCTCTGACACTCACTGACACTTTCAGACACTCTCAGACACTCTCTATCTCTCTCTATCACTCTCTGACACTCTCAGACACTCTCTGACACTCTCTGACACTCTCTGACACTCTCAGACACTCACTATCACTCTCTGACACTCTCTGACACTTTCAGACACTCTCAGACACTCACTGTCACTCTCTGACACTCTCTGCCACTCTATGACACTCTCTGACACTCACTATCACTCTCTGACACTCTCTGACACTCTCTGTCACTCTCTGACACTCTGTGACACTCACTATCACTCTCTGACACTCTCGGACACTCTCGGACACTCTCAGACACTCTCTGACACTCTCAGACACTCTCTATCACTCTGTGACACTCTCAGACACTCTCTATCTCTCTCTGACAATCTCTGACACTCTCTGACACTCTCTGACACTCACTATCACTCCCTGACACTCTCTGACACTCTCAGACACTCTCGGGCACTCACTATCACTCTATGACACCCTCTATCACTGTCTGACACTCTTTGACACTTTCTATCACTCTCTGACTCTCTCTGACACTCTCTATCACTCTCTGTCATTCTCTATCACTCTCCATCACTCTCTGACTATCTCAGACACTCTCTGACACTCACTATCACTCTCTGACATTCTCTGACACTCTCTATCACACTCTATTACTCTCTGACACTCTCTGACAATCTCAGAAACTCTCTGACACTCTCTGACACTCTCTATCACTCTCTGACACTCTCTGACACTCTCTATCACTCACTATCACTCTCTGACTTTCTCTGACACTCACTATCACTCTCTGATACTCTCTGATACCCTCTCACACTCTCTGAATCTCTCTGACACTCTCTGACACTCTCTATCACTCTCTGACACTCTCTGACACTCTCTGACACTCACTATCACTCTCTGATACTCTCTGACACTCCCTATCACTCTCTGACACTCTCTATCACCCACTATCACCCCTAATCACTCTCAGACACACTCAGACACTCACTATCACTCTCTGACACTCTCTGACACTCTCTATCACTCACTATCACTCTCTGACACTCTCTGACACTCTCTGACACTCTCAGAGACTCACTGTCAGTCTCTGATACTCTCTGACACTCACTATCACTCTCTGACACTCTCTATCTCTCTCTGACACTCTCTACCACTCTATGACACTCTGTGATACTCTCTGACACACTCTGACACTCACTATCACTCTCTGACACTCTCAGACACTCACTATGACTCTCTGACACTCTCTGACACTCAATATCACTCTCTATCACTCTCAGACACTCTCAGACACTCTCAGACACTCACTATCACTCTCTGAAACTAACTATCACTCTCTGACTCTCTCTGACACTCACTGACACTCTCGATCACTCTCTGACACTCTCTATCTCTCTCTATCACTCTCTGACACTCTCAGACACTCTCAGACACTCTCTGACACTCTCTGACACTCTCTAACACTCTCTGACACTCTCGGGCACTCTCTGACACTCTCGGACGCTCTCTGACACTCTCTATCACTCTCTATCACTCTCTGACACACTCTGACACTCACTATCACTCTCTGACACTCTCTGACACTCTCGGACAATCTCTATCACTCTGTGACACTCTCTGACATTCTCTGACACTCTCTGACACTCTCTATCACACTCTGACACTCTCTGACACTCTCTATCACACTCTGACACTCTCTGACACTCTCAGACACTCTCAGACACTCTCTGATAGTCTCTGACAGTCACTTTCACTCTCTGACACTCACTATCACTCTCTGACACTCTCTGACACTCTCTGACACTCCCTATCACTCTCTGACACTCTCTATCACCCTCTATCACCCTCTATCACCCTCTATCACTCTCAAACACTCTCAGACACTCACTATCACTCTCTGACACTCTCAGACACTCTCTGACACTCACTATCACTCTCTGACACTCTCTGACACTCCCTATCGCTCTCTGACACTCTCTATCACCCTCTATCACCCTCTATCACTCTCCGACACTCTCTGACACTCTCTGACACTCTCTGACACTCTCTGACACTCACTATCACTCTGTGACACTCTCTGACATATTCAGACACTCTCAGACACTCACTATCACTCTCTGACACTCTCTGCCACTCTATGACACTCTCTGACACTCACTATCACCCTCTGACACTCTCTGACACTTACTATCACTTTCTGACACTATCTGACACTCTCTGACACTCTCTATCACTCTGTGACACTCTCTGACACTCTCAGACACCCACTATCACTCTCTGACACTCTCTGCCACTTACTATCACTCTCTGACACTATCTGACACTCTCTGACACTCTCTATCACTCTGTGACACTCTCTGAAACTCACTATCACTCTCTGACACTCTCTGTCACTCTCTGACACTCTCTGACACTCACTATCACTCTCTGACACTCTCTGACACTCTCTGACACTCACTATCACTCCCTGACACTCTCTGACACTCTCAGACACTCTCGGGCACTCACTATCACTCTATGACACTCTCTATCACTGTCTGACACACTTTGACACTTTCTATCACTCTCTGACTCTCTCTGACACTCTCTATCACTCTCTATCATTCTCTATCACTCTCTATCACTCTCTGACTATCTCAGACACTCTCTGACAATCTCAGACACTCTCTGACACTCTCAGACACTCACTATCACTCTCTGACACTCACTCTCACTCTCTGACATTCCCTGACACTCTCTATCACACTCTATTACTCTCTGACACTCTCGGACACACACTATCACTCTATGGCACTCTCTATCACTGTCTGACACACTTTGACACTTTCTATCATTCTCTGACACTCTCTGACACTCTCAGACACTCACAATCACTCTCTGACACTCTCTATCAATCTCTGACACTCTCTATCACTCTCTGACACTCACTGAAACTCTCTGACAATCTCAGACACTCTCTGACACACTCAGACACTCACCATCACTCTCTGACACTCTCTATCTTCTCTGACACTCTCTGACACACTCTGACACTCACTATCACTCTCTGACACACTCAGACACTCACCATCACTCTCTGACACTCTCTATCTCTCTCTGACACTCTCTGACACTCTCATTCACTCTCAATCACTCTCTATCACTCTCCATCACTCTCTATCACCCTCTATCACTCTCTGACTCTCTCTGACACTCTTTGACACTCTCAGACACTCACTATCACTCTCTGACACTCTCTATCACTCTTTATCACTCTCTATCACTCTCTGACACTCACTGACACTCTGACAATCTCAGACACTCTCTGACACACTCAGACACTCATTATCACTCTCTGAGACTCTCTGACACTCTCTGACACTCTCTGACACTCTCTGACACTCTCAATCACTCTCTATCACTCTCTGTCACTCTCTGACACTCTTTGACACTCTCAGACACTCACTATCACACTCTGAAATTCTTTATAACTCTCTGACACTCTTTGACACTTTCTATCACTCTCTGACACTCTCTGACAATCTCAGACACTCTCTGACACTCTCTGACACTCTCTATCACTCTCTGACACTCTCTATCACTCACTAACACTCTCTGACACTCTCTGACACTCACTATCACTCTCTGATACTCTCTGATACTCTCTGACACTCTCTGACACTCACTAACACTCACTGACACTCTCAGACACTCACTATCACTCTCTGACACTCTCTGACACTCTCAGAGACTCACTGTCACTCTCTGATACTCTCTGACACTCACAATCACTCTCTGACACTCTCTATCACTCTCTGACACTCTATGACACTCTCTGACACACTCTGACACTCACTATCACTCTCTGACACTCTCTGACACTCACTATCACTCTCTGACACTCTCTATCACTCTCTGACACTCTATGACACTCTCTGACACACTCTGACACTCACTATCACTCTCTGACACTCTCAGACACTCACTATCACTCTCTGACATTCAATATCACTCTCTATCACTCTCAGACACTCTCAGACACTCTCAAACGCTCTCAGTCACTCTCAGACACTCACTATCACTCTCTGACACTCTCTGACACTCTCTGATACTTACTATCACTCTCTGACACTCTCTGACACTCACTATCACTCACTGACACTCTCTGAAACTCTCTGACACTCTCAGACACTCACTAACACTCTGACACTCTCTGACACTCTCTGACACTCACTATCACTCACTGACACTCTCTGACACTCTCTGACACTCTCTGACACTCACTATCACTCTCTGACACTCTCTATCACTCTCTGACACTCTATGACACTCTCTGACACACTCTGACACTCACTATCACTCTCTGACACTCTCAGACACTCACTATCACTCTCTGACACTCAATATCACTCTCTATCACTCTCAGACACTCTCAGACACTCTCAAACGCTCTCAGACACTCTCAGACACTCACTACCACTCTCTGACGCTCTCTGACGCTCTCTGACATTCTCTGATACTTACTATCACTCTCTGACACTCTCTGACACTCACTATCACTCACTGACACTCTCTGAAACTCTCTGACACTCTCAGACACTCACTAACACTCTCTGACACTCTCTGACACTCACTATCACTCACTGACACTCTCTGACACTCTCTGACTCTCTCTGACTCTCTCTGACTCTCTCTGACACTCTCTATCACTCTCTGACACATTATGACACTCTCTGACACTCTCAGACACTCTCTATCACTCTCTGTCACTCACTGAGACTCTCTGACACTCTCTGACACTCTCTGACACTCTCTATCACTCTCGATCACTCTCTATCACTCTATGACACACTCTGACACACTCTGACACTCTCTGACCCTCTCTGACACTCTCTATCACTCTCTATCACTCTTTGACTCACTCTGACACTCTCTATCACTCTCTGACTCTCGCTGACACTCTCTGACACTCTCCGAAACTCTCTATCACTCTCTTTCACACTCTATCTCTCTCTATAACTCTCTGACACTCTCTGACACTCTCTGACACTCACAGACACTCTCAGACACTCACTAACACTCTCTGACACTCTCTGACACTCACTATCACTCACTGACACTCTCTGACACTCTCTGACTCTCTCTGACTCTCTCTGACTCTCTCTGACACTCTCTATCACTCTCTGACACATTATGACACTCTCTGACACTCTCAGACACTCTCTATCACTCTCTGTCACTCACTGAGACTCTCTGACACTCTCTGACACTCTCTGACACTCTCTATCACTCTCGATCACTCTCTATCACTCTATGACACACTCTGACACACTCTGACACTCTCTGACCCTCTCTGACACTCTCTATCACTCTCTATCACTCTTTGACTCACTCTGACACTCTCTATCACTCTCTGACTCTCGCTGACACTCTCTGACACTCTCCGAAACTCTCTATCACTCTCTTTCACACTCTATCTCTCTCTATAACTCTCTGACACTCTCTGACACTCTCTGACACTCACAGACACTCTCAGACACTCTCTATCACTCTCTATCACTCTCCATCACTCTCCATCACTCTCTGTCTCTCTCAGACACTCTCTGACACTCTCTGACACTCTCTGACACTCTCTATCGCTCTCTATCACTCTCTGACACACTCTGACAATCTCTGACACTCTCAAACGCTCTCAGACACTCTCTATCACTCTCCGACACTCACTGACACTCTCAGACAATCTCTTTCACTCTCTGACACTCTCAAACACTCTCAAACACTCTCAGACACTCTCTATCACTCTCTGACACTCTCTATCACTCTCTATCACTCTCTGACACTGTCTATCACTCTCTGACACTCACTATCACTCTCTGACACTCTTTATCACTCTCTATCACTCTCTGACACTGTCTATCACTCTCTGACACTCTCTGAAACTCTATCTCTCTCTGACACTCTCTGACACTCTCAGACACTCTCTGACACTCTCTGACACTCTCAGGCACTCTCTATCACTCTCGGACACTTTCTATCACTCTCTGACACTCTCTATCACTCTCTGACACTCTCTATCACTATCTGACGCTCTCAGACACTCTCTATCTCTCCCTGACACTCTCTGACTCTCTCAGACACTCTCTATCACTCTCTGACACTCTCTATCTCTCTCTGACATTCTCTAACACACTCTGACACTCTTTATCACTCTCTGACACTCTCAGGCACTCTTCATCAATCTCTGACACTCTCTATCACTCTCTGACACTCTCCATCACTCTCTATCACTCTCTGACACTCTCTGACACACTCTGACACTCTCTGACACTCTCTGACACTCTCTATCCCTCTCTGACACTCGCTGACACACTCTGACACTCGCTGACACACTCTGACACTCTCAGACGCTCTCAGACACTCTCTATCACTCTCTGACACTTTTTGACACTCTCTGATACTCTCTATCACTCTCTATCACTCTCTATCACTCTCTATCACACTCTATCACTCTATCACACTCTATCACTCTCTATCACACTCTATCACTCCCTATAACGTTCTGACACACTCTGACACTCTCTGACACCCACAGACACTCTCAGACACTCTCTATCAATCTCTGACACACTCTGACAATCTCTGGCACTCTCAAACGCTCTCAGACACTCTCTATCACTCTCCGACACTCACTGACACTCTCAGACAATCTCTTTCACTCTCTGACACTCTCAAACAATCTCAAACACTCTCAGACACTCTCTATCACTCTCTGACACACATTGAAACTCTCAGACACTTTCTTTCACTCTCAGACACTCTCAGACACTCTCTATCACTCTCTGACACTCTCTATCACTCTCTATCACTCTCTGACACTCTCTATCACTAACTGACACTCTCTGACACTCTCTATCACGCTCTGACACTCTCTATCACTCTCTATCATTCTCTGACCCTCTCTGACACTCTCTGACACTCTCTTTCACTCTCTATCACTCTCTGACACTTCCTGACACTCTCTTGCACTCTCTATCACTCTTTATCACTCTCTGACACTCTCTGACACTCTCAGACACTGTCTATCACTCTCTGACACTCTCTGACACTCTCTATCACTCTCTATCACTCTCTAACACTATCTATCACTCTCTGACACACTCTGACAATCTCTGACACTCTCAAACACTCTCAGACACTCTCTATCACAGTCTATCACTCTCTGACACACTCTGACAATCTCTGACACTCTCAAACACTCTCTGACAATCTCAGACTCTCGATATCACTCTTTATCACTCCCTGACACTCTCTGACACTCTCTATCACTCTCTGACATTCTTTATCACTCTCTATCACTCTCTGACACTCTCTGACACTCTCTGACACTCTCTGACACTCTCTGACACACTCTGACACTCTCAGACACTCTCTGACAATCTCAGACTCTCTCTATCACTCTTTATCACTCCCTGACAATCTCTGACACTCTCTATCACTCTCTGACATTCTCTATCACTCTCTATCACTCTCTGACTCTCTCTGACACTCTCTCACACACTCTGACACTCTCAGACACTCTCTGACAATCTCAGACTCTCTCTATCACTCTTTATCACTCCCTGACACTCTCTGACACTCTCTATCACTCTCTATCATTCTCTGACACTCTCTGACACTCTCTGACACACTCTGACACTCTCAGACACTCTCTGACAATCTCAGACTCTCTCTATCACTCTTTATCACTCCCTGACACTCTCTGACACTCTCTATCACTCTCTGACATTCTCTATCACTCTCTATCACTCTCTGACACTCTCTGACACTCTCTATCACTCTATATCACTCTCTGACACTCTCTGACACTCTCAGACACTCTCTGACACTCTCTGACACTCTCAGGCACTCTCTATCACTCTCGGACACTCTCTATCACTCTCTGACACTCTCTATCACTCTCTGACACTCTCTATCACTATCTGACGCTCTCAGACACTCTCTATCTCTCCCTGACACTCTCTGACTCTCTCAGACACTCTCTATCACTCTCTGACACTCTATATCTCTCTCTGACATTCTCTAACACACTCTGACACTCTTTATCACTCTCTGACACTCTCAGGCACTCTTCATCAATCTCTGACACTCTCTATCACTCTCTGACACTCTCCATCACTCTCTATCACTCTCTGACACTCTCTGACACACTCTGACACTCTCTGACACTCTCTATCACTCTCTGACACTCGCTGACACACTCTGACACTCGCTGACACACTCTGACACTCTCAGACGCTCTCAGACACTCTCTATCACTCTCTGACACTTTTTGACACTCTCTGATACTCTCTATCACTCTCTATCACTCTCTATCACTCTCTATCACACTCTATCACTCTATCACACTCTATCACTCTCTATCACACTCTATCACTCCCTATAACTTTCTGACACACTCTGACACTCTCTGACACCCACAGACACTCTCAGACACTCTCTATCAATCTCTGACACACTCTGACAATCTCTGGCACTCTCAAACGCTCTCAGACACTCTCTATCACTCTCCGACACTCACTGACACTCTCAGACAATCTCTTTCACTCTCTGACACTCTCAAACAATCTCAAACACTCTCAGACACTCTCTATCACTCTCTGACACACATTGAAACTCTCAGACACTTTCTTTCACTCTCAGACACTCTCAGACACTCTCTATCACTCTCTGACACTCTCTATCACTCTCTATCACTCTCTGACACTCTCTATCACTAACTGACACTCTCTGACACTCTCTATCACGCTCTGACACTCTCTATCACTCTCTATCATTCTCTGACCCTCTCTGACACTCTCTGACACTCTCTTTCACTCTCTATCACTCTCTGACACTTCCTGACACTCTCTTGCACTCTCTATCACTCTTTATCACTCTCTGACACTCTCTGACACTCTCAGACACTGTCTATCACTCTCTGACACTCTCTGACACTCTCTATCACTCTCTATCACTCTCTAACACTATCTATCACTCTCTGACACACTCTGACAATCTCTGACACTCTCAAACACTCTCAGACACTCTCTATCACAGTCTATCACTCTCTGACACACTCTGACAATCTCTGACACTCTCAAACACTCTCTGACAATCTCAGACTCTCGATATCACTCTTTATCACTCCCTGACACTCTCTCACACTCTCTATCACTCTCTGACATTCTTTATCACTCTCTATCACTCTCTGACACTCTCTGACACTCTCTGACACTCTCTGACACTCTCTGACACACTCTGACACTCTCAGACACTCTCTGACAATCTCAGACACTCTCTATCACTCTTTATCACTCCCTGACACTCTCTGACACTCTCTATCACTCTCTGACATTCTCTATCACTCTCTATCACTCTCTGACTCTCTCTGACACTCTCTGACACACTCTGACACTCTCAGACACTCTCTGACAATCTCAGACTCTCTCTATCACTCTTTATCACTCCCTGACACTCTCTGACACTCTCTATCACTCTCTATCATTCTCTGACACTCTCTGACACTCTCTGACACACTCTGACACTCTCAGACACTCTCTGACAATCTCAGACTCTCTCTATCACTCTTTATCACTCCCTGACACTCTCTGACACTCTCTATCACTCTCTGACATTCTCTATCACTCTCTATCACTCTCTGACACTCTCTGACACTCTCTATCACTCTATATCACTCTCTGACACTCTCTGACACTCTCTATCACACTCTATCACTCTCTGACACTCTCTGAGGCTCTCTATGACTCAATATCACGCTCTGACACTCTCTATCACTCTCTGACACTCTCTGAAACTCTATATCACTCTCTGTCACTTTCTGACACACTCTGACAATCTCTATCACTCAATGACACTCTGTGACACTCTCTATCACTCTCCATCACTCTCTGACACTCTCTGACACACTCAGATACTCTGTGACGCACTCTGACACTCTCTATCACTCTATGACACTCTCTGACGCTCTCTATCACTCTCTGACAGTCTCTATCACTCTCTGACACTCTCTATCACTCTCTATCACTCTCTGACACTCTCTGATACTCTCTATCACTCTCTATCACTCTTTGACACTTTCTGACACTCTCTGACACTCTCTTTCACTCTCTGAAACTCTCTGACACTCTCTGACACTCTCTGACACTCTCAGACTCTATCTCTCTCGATCACTCTCTGACACTCTCTATCACTCTCTATCACTGTCTGACACTCACTATCACTCTCATACACTCTCTATCACTCAATGACACTCTCTGACACTCTCTATCACTCTCTGTCACTCTCTGACACTATCTGACACTCTCTGACACTCTCAGACACTCTCTATCACTCTTTCTCACTCTCTGACACTCACTGACACTCTCAGACACTCTCTGTCACTCTCAGACACGCTCTATCACACTTTATCGCTCTCTGACTCGCTCTGACACTCTCTATCACTCTCTGACACTCTGTATCACTCTCTATTACTCTCTGACACTCTCTATCACTCTCTGACATTCTCTATCACTCTCTATCACTCTCTGACACTCTCTGACACTCTCTATCACTCTATATCACTCTCTGACACTCTCTGACACTCTCTATCACACTCTATCACTCTCTGACACTCTCTGAGGCTCTCTATGACTCAATATCACGCTCTGACACTCTCTATCACTCTCTGACACTCTCTGAAACTCTATATCACTCTCTGTCACTTTCTGACACACTCTGACAATCTCTATCACTCAATGACACTCTGTGACACTCTCTATCACTCTCCATCACTCTCTGACACTCTCTGACACACTCAGATACTCTGTGACGCACTCTGACACTCTCTATCACTCTATGACACTCTCTGACGCTCTCTATCACTCTCTATCACTCTCTGACAGTCTCTATCACTCTCTGACACTCTCTATCACTCTCTATCACTCTCTGACACTCTCTGATACTCTCTATCACTCTCTATCACTCTTTGACACTTTCTGACACTCTCTGACACTCTCTTTCACTCTCTGAAACTCTCTGACACTCTCTGACACTCTCTGACACTCTCAGACTCTATCTCTCTCGATCACTCTCTGACACTCTCTATCACTCTCTATCACTGTCTGACACTCACTATCACTCTCATACACTCTCTATCACTCAATGACACTCTCTGACACTCTCTATCACTCTCTGTCACTCTCTGACACTATCTGACACTCTCTGACACTCTCAGACACTCTCTATCACTCTTTCTCACTCTCTGACACTCACTGACACTCTCAGACACTCTCTGTCACTCTCAGACACGGTCTATCACACTTTATCGCTCTCTGACTCGCTCTGACACTCTCTATCACTCTCTGACACTCTGTATCACTCTCTATTACTCTCTGACACTCCCTGACACTCTCTACCACTCTCTATCACTCTCTGACATTCCCTATCACTCTCTATCACTCTCTGACACTCTCTGAAGCACTCTATCACTCTCGATCACTCTCTGACACTCTCTATCACTCTCTGACACTCTCTATCACTCTCTATCACTCTCTGACACTCTCTGACACTCTCTATCACTCTCTGTGGCTCTCTGACACTCTCTGACACTCTCTATCACTCAATGACACTCTCTATCACTCTCCATCACTCTCTGACACTCTCTGACACATTCAGACACTCTCAGACACTCTCAATCACACTCCGTATCACTCTCTGACACTCTCTGACACTCTCTGACACTCTCTATCACTCTCTGACACTTTCTGACACTCTCTATTACTCAATAACACTCTGTGACACTCTCTATCCCTCTCTATCACTCTATGACACTCTCTGACGCTATCTATCACTCTCTATCACTCTCTGACACTCTCTGACACACTCTGACACTCTCTATCACTCTCTATCACTCTCTAACACTCTCCGACACTCTGTGACACTCTCTGACACTCTCCATCACTCTCTGACACTCTCTGAAACTCTCTATCACTCTCTATCACTCTCTGACACTCTCCATCACTCTCTGACACTCTCCATCACTCAATGACCCTCTGTGACACTCTCTATCACTCTCCATCACTCTCTGTCACTCTCTATCACTCTCTGACACTCTCTGACACTCTATATGACTCTCTGACACTCTCTGACACTCTCAGAGGGTCTCTATCACTCTCTATCACTCACTGACACTCTCAGACACCCTCCATCAGTCTCTGACACTCACTGACACTCTCAGACACTCTATTTCACTCTCAGTCACTCTCAGACACTCTCTATCACTCTCTGACACTCTCTGACACTCTCAGACACTCTCTATCGCTCTCTGACACTCTCTGACACACTCAATCACTCTCTATCACTCTCTGAAACACTCTGACACTCTCTATCACTCTATGACACTCTCTGACACTCTCTATCACTCTCCATCACTCTCTGACACACTCTGACACTCTCTGACACTCTCTGACACTCTCAGACCCACTCTGTCACTCTCTATCACTCTCTGACATTCTCTATCACTCTCTGACACTCTCTATCACTCTCAGACAGTCTCTGTCACTCTCTACCCCTCTCTGACACTCTCTATCACTCTCTGACACTCTCTGACACTCTCAGAGGCTCTCTATCACTCTCAATCACTCACTGACACTCTCAGACACTCTCTATCACTCTCTGACACTCACTGACACTCTCAGACACTCTCTTTCACTCCCTGTCACTCTCTGTCACTCTCAGACACTCTCAGACACTCTCTATCACTCTCAGACACTGTCTATCTCTCTCTGACACTCTCTGACACACTCAATCACTCTCTATCACTCTCTGACACACTCTGACACTCTCTATCACTCTCTGACACTCTCTGACACTCTCTATCACTCTCTATCACTCTCTATCACTCTCTGACACACTATGACACTCTCTGACACTCTCAGACACTCTCGATCACACTCTGACACGGTCTGACACTCTCTGACACTATCTGACACTCTCTGACACTCTCAAACACACTCCGTATCACTCTCTGACACTCTCTGACACTCTCTATCACTCTCTGACTCTTTCTGACACTCTCTATTACTCAATGACACTCTGTGACACTCTCTATCCCTCTCTATCACTCTATGACACTCTCTGACGCTATCTATGACTCTCTATCACTCTCCATCACTCTCTGACACACTCTGACACTCTCTATCACTCTCTATCACTCTCTGACACTTTGTGACAATCTCTGACACTATCCATCACTCTCTGACACACTCTGAAACTCTCTATCACACTCTATCACTCTCTGACACTCTCTGACACCCTCTGACACACTCTGACACTCTCTGACACTCTCATAGGCTCTCTATCACTCTCTATCACTCTCTGTCACTCTCTATCACTCTCTGACACTCTCTGACACTCTCAGACTCTCTCTATCACTCTTTATCACTCCCTGACACTCTCTGACACTCTCTATCACTCTCTATCATTCTCTGACACTCTCTGACACTCTCTGACACACTCTGACACTCTCAGACACTCTCTGACAATCTCAGACTCTCTCTATCACTCTTTATCACTCCCTGACACTCTCTGACACTCTCTATCACTCTCTGACATTCTCTATCACTCTCTATCACTCTCTGACACTCTCTGACACTCTCTATCACTCTATATCACTCTCTGACACTCTCTGACACTCTCTATCACACTCTATCACTCTCTGACACTCTCTGAGGCTCTCTATGACTCAATATCACGCTCTGACACTCTCTATCACTCTCTGACACTCTCTGAAACTCTATATCACTCTCTGTCACTTTCTGACACACTCTGACAATCTCCATCACTCAATGACACTCTGTGACACTCTCTATCACTCTCCATCACTCTCTGACACTCTCTGACACACTCAGATACTCTGTGACGCACTCAGACACTCTCTATCAATCTATGACACTCTCTGACGCTCTCTATCACTCTCTATCACTCTCTGACAGTCTCTATCACTCTCTGACACTCTCTATCACTCTCTATCACTCTCTGACACTCTCTGATACTCTCTATCACTCTCTATCACTCTTTGACACTTTCTGACACTCTCTGACACTCTCTTTCACTCTCTGAAACTCTCTGACACTCTCTGACACTCTCTGACACTCTCAGACTCTATCTCTCTCGATCACTCTCTGACACTCTCTATCACTCTTTATCACTGTCTGACACTCACTATCACTCTCATACACTCTCTATCACTCAATGACACTCTCTGACACTCTCTATCACTCTCTGTCACTCTCTGACACTATCTGACACTCTCTGACACTCTCAGACACTCTCTATCACTCTTTCTCACTCTCTGACACTCACTGACACTCTCAGACACTCTCTGTCACTCTCAGACACGCTCTATCACACTTTATCGCTCTCTGACTCGCTCTGACACTCTCTATCACTCTCTGACACTCTGTATCACTCTCTATTACTCTCTGACACTCCCTGACACTCTCTACCACTCTCGATCACTCTCTGACACTCTCTGACATTCCCTATCACTCTCTATCACTCTCTGACACTCTCTGAAGCACTCTATCACTCTCGATCACTCTCTGACACTCTCTATCACTCTCTGACACTCTCTGACACTCTCTATCACTCTCTGTGGCTCTCTGACACTCTCTGACACTCTCTATCACTCAATGACACTCTCTATCACTCTCCATCACTCTCTGACACTCTCTGACACATTCAGACACTCTCAGACACTCTCAATCACACTCCGTATCACTCTCTGACACTCTCTGACACTCTCTGACACTCTCTATCACTCTCTGACACTTTCTGACACTCTCTATTACTCAATAACACTCTGTGACACTCTCTATCCCTCTCTATCACTCTATGACACTCTCTGACGCTATCTATCACTCTCTATCACTCTCTGACACTCTCTGACACACTCTGACACTCTCTATCACTCTCTATCACTCTCTATCACTCTCCGACACTCTGTGACACTCTCTGACACTCTCCATCACTCTCTGACACTCTCTGAAACTCTCTATCACTCTCTATCACTCTCTGACACTCTCCATCACTCTCTGACACTCTCTATCACTCAATGACCCTCTGTGACACTCTCTATCACTCTCCATCACTCTCTGTCACTCTCTATCACTCTCTGACACTCTCTGACACTCTCTATGAATCTCTGACACTCTCTGACACTCTCAGAGGGTCTCTATCACTCTCTATCACTCACTGACACTCTCAGACACCCTCCATCAGTCTCTGACACTCACTGACACTCTCAGACACTCTATTTCACTCTCAGTCACTCTCAGACACTCTCTATCACTCTCTGACACTCTCTGACACTCTCAGACACTCTCTATCGCTCTCTGACACTCTCTGACACGCTCAATCAATCTCTATCACTCTCTGAAACACTCTGACACTCTCTATCACTCTATGACACTCGCTGACACTCTCTATCACTCTCCATCACTCTCTGACACACTCTGACACTCTCAGACCCTCTCTGTCACTCTCTATCACTCTCTGACATTCTCTATCACTCTCTGACACTCTCTATCACTCTCAGACATTCTCTGTCACTCTCTACCCCTCTCTGACACTCTCTATCACTCTCTGACACTCTCTGACACTCTCAGAGGCTCTCTATCACTCTCAATCACTCACTGACACTCTCAGACACTCTCTATCACTCTCTGACACTCACTGACACTCTCAGACACTCTCTTTCACTCCCTGTCACTCTCTGTCACTCTCAGACACTCTCAGACACTCTCTATCACTCTCTGACACTGTCTATCTCTCTCTGACACTCTCTGACACACTCAATCACTCTCTATCACTCTCTGACACACTCTGACACTCTCTATCACTCTCTGACACTCTCTGACACTCTCTATCACTCTCTATCACTCTCTGACACACTATGACACTCTCTGACACTCTCAGACACTCTCGATCACACTCTGACACGGTCTGACACTCTCTGACACTCTCTGACACTCTCTATCACCCTCTGACACTTTCTGACACTCTCTATTACTCAATGACACTCTGTGACACTCTCTATCCATCTCTATCACTCTATGACACTCTCTGACGCTATCTATGACTCTCTATCACTCTCTGACACTCTCTGACACACTCTGACACTCTCTATCACTCTCTATCACTCTCTGACACTTTGTGACAATCTCTGACACTCTCCATCACTCTCTGACACACTCTGAAACTCTCTATCACACTCTATCACTCTCTGACACTCTCTGACACCCTCTGACACTTTCTGACACTCTCTATTACTCAATAACACTCTGTGACACTCTCTATCCCTCTCTATCACTCTATGACACTCTCTGACGCTATCTATCACTCTCTATCACTCTCTGACACTCTCTGACACACTCTGACACTCTCTATCTCTCTGTCACTCTCTATCACTCTCCGACACTCTGTGACACTCTCTGACACTCTCCATCACTCTCTGACACTCTCTGAAACTCTCTATCACTCTCTATCACTCTCTGACACTCTCCATCACTCTCTGACACTCTCTATCACTCAATGACCCTCTGTGACACTCTCTATCACTCTCCATCACTCTCTGTCACTCTCTATCACTCTCTGACACTCTCTGACACTCTCTATGAATCTCTGACACTCTCTGACACTCTCAGAGGGTCTCTATCACTCTCTATCACTCACTGACACTCTCAGACACCCTCCATCAGTCTCTGACACTCACTGACACTCTCAGACACTCTATTTCACTCTCAGTCACTCTCAGACACTCTCTATCACTCTCTGACACTCTCTGACACTCTCAGACACTCTCTATCGCTCTCTGACACTCTCTGACACGCTCAATCAATCTCTATCACTCTCTGAAACACTCTGACACTCTCTATCACTCTATGACACTCGCTGACACTCTCTATCACTCTCCATCACTCTCTGACACACTCTGACACTCTCAGACCCTCTCTGTCACTCTCTATCACTCTCTGACATTCTCTATCACTCTCTGACACTCTCTATCACTCTCAGACATTCTCTGTCACTCTCTACCCCTCTCTGACACTCTCTATCACTCTCTGACACTCTCTGACACTCTCAGAGGCTCTCTATCACTCTCAATCACTCACTGACACTCTCAGACACTCTCTATCACTCTCTGACACTCACTGACACTCTCAGACACTCTCTTTCACTCCCTGTCACTCTCTGTCACTCTCAGACACTCTCAGACACTCTCTATCACTCTCTGACACTGTCTATCTCTCTCTGACACTCTCTGACACACTCAATCACTCTCTATCACTCTCTGACACACTCTGACACTCTCTATCACTCTCTGACACTCTCTGACACTCTCTATCACTCTCTATCACTCTCTGACACACTATGACACTCTCTGACACTCTCAGACACTCTCGATCACACTCTGACACGGTCTGACACTCTCTGACACTCTCTGACACTCTCTATCACCCTCTGACACTTTCTGACACTCTCTATTACTCAATGACACTCTGTGACACTCTCTATCCATCTCTATCACTCTATGACACTCTCTGACGCTATCTATGACTCTCTATCACTCTCTGACACTCTCTGACACACTCTGACACTCTCTATCACTCTCTATCACTCTCTGACACTTTGTGACAATCTCTGACACTCTCCATCACTCTCTGACACACTCTGAAACTCTCTATCACACTCTATCACTCTCTGACACTCTCTGACACCCTCTGACACACTCTGACACTCTCTGACACTCTCATAGGCTCTCTATCACTCTCTATCACTCTCTGTCACTCTCTATCACTCTCTGACACTCTCTGACACTCTCTATCACTCTATGACACTCTCTGACGCTATCTATGACTCTCTATCACTCTCTGACACTCTCTGACACACTCTGACACTCTCTATCACTCTCTATCACTCTCTGACACTTTGTGACAATCTCTGACACTCTCCATCACTCTCTGACACACTCTGAAACTCTCTATCACACTCTATCACTCTCTGACACTCTCTGACACCCTCTGACACACTCTGACACTCTCTGACACTCTCATAGGCTCTCTATCACTCTCTATCACTCTCTGTCACTCTCTATCACTCTCTGACACTCTCTGACACTCTCTATCACTCTCTGACACTCTCTGACACTCTCAGAGGGTCTCGATCACTCTCTATCACTCACTGACACTCTCAGACACTCTCTATCAGTCTCTGACACTCACTGACACTCTCAGACACTCTCAATCACACTCCGTTTCACTCTCTGACACTCTCTGACACTCTCTGACGCTTTCAATCACACTCCGTATCACTCTCTGACACTCTCTGACACTCTCTGAAACTCTCTATCACTCTCTGACACTCACTGACACTCTCAGACACTCTCTGTCACTCTCAGACACGCTCTATCACACTTTATCGCTCTCTGACTCGCTCTGACACTCTCTATCACTCTCTGACACTCTGTATCACTCTCTATTACTCTCTGACACTCCCTGACACTCTCTACCACTCTCTATCACTCTCTGACATTCCCTATCACTCTCTATCACTCTCTGACACTCTCTGAAGCACTCTATCACTCTCGATCACTCTCTGACACTCTCTATCACTCTCTGACACTCTCTATCACTCTCTATCACTCTCTGACACTCTCTGACACTCTATCACTCAATGACACTCTCTATCACTCTCCATCACTCTCTGACACTCTCTGACTTTTTCAGACACTCTCAGACACTCTCAATCACACTCCGTATCACTCTCTGACACTCTCTGACACTCTCTGACACTCTCTATCACTCTCTGACACTTTCTGACACTCTCTATTACTCAATAACACTCTGTGACACTCTCTATCCCTCTCTATCACTCTATGACACTCTCTGACGCTATCTATCACTCTCTATCACTCTCTGACACTCTCTGACACACTCTGACACTCTCTATCACTCTCTATCACTCTCTAACACTCTCCGACACTCTGTGACACTCTCTGACACTCTCCATCACTCTCTGACACTCTCTGAAACTCTCTATCACTCTCTATCACTCTCTGACACTCTCCATCACTCTCTGACACTCTCTATCACTCAATGACCCTCTGTGACACTCTCTATCACTCTCCATCACTCTCTGTCACTCTCTATCACTCTCTGACACTCTCTGACACTCTATATGAATCTCTGACACTCTCTGACACTCTCAGAGGGTCTCTATCACTCTCTATCACTCACTGACACTCTCAGACACCCTCCATCAGTCTCTGACACTCACTGACACTCTCAGACACTCTATTTCACTCTCAGTCACTCTCAGACACTCTCTATCACTCTCTGACACTCTCTGACACTCTCAGACACTCTCTATCGCTCTCTGACACTCTCTGACACACTCAATCACTCTCTATCACTCTCTGAAACACTCTGACACTCTCTATCACTCTATGACACTCTCTGACACTCTCTATCACTCTCCATCACTCTCTGACACACTCTGACACTCTCTGACACTCTCTGACACTCTCAGACCCACTCTGTCACTCTCTATCACTCTCTGACATTCTCTATCACTCTCTGACACTCTCTATCACTCTCAGACAGTCTCTGTCACTCTCTACCCCTCTCTGACACTCTCTATCACTCTCTGACACTCTCTGACACTCTCAGAGGCTCTCTATCACTCTCAATCACTCACTGACACTCTCAGACACTCTCTATCACTCTCTGACACTCACTGACACTCTCAGACACTCTCTTTCACTCCCTGTCACTCTCTGTCACTCTCAGACACTCTCAGACACTCTCTATCACTCTCAGACACTGTCTATCTCTCTCTGACACTCTCTGACACACTCAATCACTCTCTATCACTCTCTGACACACTCTGACACTCTCTATCACTCTCTGACACTCTCTGACACTCTCTATCACTCTCTATCACTCTCTATCACTCTCTGACACACTATGACACTCTCTGACACTCTCAGACACTCTCGATCACACTCTGACACGGTCTGACACTCTCTGACACTCTCTGACACTCTCTGACACTCTCAAACACACTCCGTATCACTCTCTGACACTCTCTGACACTCTCTATCACTCTCTGACTCTTTCTGACACTCTCTATTACTCAATGACACTCTGTGACACTCTCTATCCCTCTCTATCACTCTATGACACTCTCTGACGCTATCTATGACTCTCTATCACTCTCCATCACTCTCTGACACACTCTGACACTCTCTATCACTCTCTATCACTCTCTGACACTTTGTGACAATCTCTGACACTATCCATCACTCTCTGACACACTCTGAAACTCTCTATCACACTCTATCACTCTCTGACACTCTCTGACACCCTCTGACACACTCTGACACTCTCTGACACTCTCATAGGCTCTCTATCACTCTCTATCACTCTCTGTCACTCTCTATCACTCTCTGACACTCTCTGACACTCTCAGACTCTCTCTATCACTCTTTATCACTCCCTGACACTCTCTGACACTCTCTATCACTCTCTATCATTCTCTGACACTCTCTGACACTCTCTGACACACTCTGACACTCTCAGACACTCTCTGACAATCTCAGACTCTCTCTATCACTCTTTATCACTCCCTGACACTCTCTGACACTCTCTATCACTCTCTGACATTCTCTATCACTCTCTATCACTCTCTGACACTCTCTGACACTCTCTATCACTCTATATCACTCTCTGACACTCTCTGACACTCTCTATCACACTCTATCACTCTCTGACACTCTCTGAGGCTCTCTATGACTCAATATCACGCTCTGACACTCTCTATCACTCTCTGACACTCTCTGAAACTCTATATCACTCTCTGTCACTTTCTGACACACTCTGACAATCTCCATCACTCAATGACACTCTGTGACACTCTCTATCACTCTCCATCACTCTCTGACACTCTCTGACACACTCAGATACTCTGTGACGCACTCAGACACTCTCTATCAATCTATGACACTCTCTGACGCTCTCTATCACTCTCTATCACTCTCTGACAGTCTCTATCACTCTCTGACACTCTCTATCACTCTCTATCACTCTCTGACACTCTCTGATACTCTCTATCACTCTCTATCACTCTTTGACACTTTCTGACACTCTCTGACACTCTCTTTCACTCTCTGAAACTCTCTGACACTCTCTGACACTCTCTGACACTCTCAGACTCTATCTCTCTCGATCACTCTCTGACACTCTCTATCACTCTTTATCACTGTCTGACACTCACTATCACTCTCATACACTCTCTATCACTCAATGACACTCTCTGACACTCTCTATCACTCTCTGTCACTCTCTGACACTATCTGACACTCTCTGACACTCTCAGACACTCTCTATCACTCTTTCTCACTCTCTGACACTCACTGACACTCTCAGACACTCTCTGTCACTCTCAGACACGCTCTATCACACTTTATCGCTCTCTGACTCGCTCTGACACTCTCTATCACTCTCTGACACTCTGTATCACTCTCTATTACTCTCTGACACTCCCTGACACTCTCTACCACTCTCGATCACTCTCTGACACTCTCTGACATTCCCTATCACTCTCTATCACTCTCTGACACTCTCTGAAGCACTCTATCACTCTCGATCACTCTCTGACACTCTCTATCACTCTCTGACACTCTCTGACACTCTCTATCACTCTCTGTGGCTCTCTGACACTCTCTGACACTCTCTATCACTCAATGACACTCTCTATCACTCTCCATCACTCTCTGACACTCTCTGACACATTCAGACACTCTCAGACACTCTCAATCACACTCCGTATCACTCTCTGACACTCTCTGACACTCTCTGACACTCTCTATCACTCTCTGACACTTTCTGACACTCTCTATTACTCAATAACACTCTGTGACACTCTCTATCCCTCTCTATCACTCTATGACACTCTCTGACGCTATCTATCACTCTCTATCACTCTCTGACACTCTCTGACACACTCTGACACTCTCTATCACTCTCTATCACTCTCTATCACTCTCCGACACTCTGTGACACTCTCTGACACTCTCCATCACTCTCTGACACTCTCTGAAACTCTCTATCACTCTCTATCACTCTCTGACACTCTCCATCACTCTCTGACACTCTCTATCACTCAATGACCCTCTGTGACACTCTCTATCACTCTCCATCACTCTCTGTCACTCTCTATCACTCTCTGACACTCTCTGACACTCTCTATGAATCTCTGACACTCTCTGACACTCTCAGAGGGTCTCTATCACTCTCTATCACTCACTGACACTCTCAGACACCCTCCATCAGTCTCTGACACTCACTGACACTCTCAGACACTCTATTTCACTCTCAGTCACTCTCAGACACTCTCTATCACTCTCTGACACTCTCTGACACTCTCAGACACTCTCTATCGCTCTCTGACACTCTCTGACACGCTCAATCAATCTCTATCACTCTCTGAAACACTCTGACACTCTCTATCACTCTATGACACTCGCTGACACTCTCTATCACTCTCCATCACTCTCTGACACACTCTGACACTCTCAGACCCTCTCTGTCACTCTCTATCACTCTCTGACATTCTCTATCACTCTCTGACACTCTCTATCACTCTCAGACATTCTCTGTCACTCTCTACCCCTCTCTGACACTCTCTATCACTCTCTGACACTCTCTGACACTCTCAGAGGCTCTCTATCACTCTCAATCACTCACTGACACTCTCAGACACTCTCTATCACTCTCTGACACTCACTGACACTCTCAGACACTCTCTTTCACTCCCTGTCACTCTCTGTCACTCTCAGACACTCTCAGACACTCTCTATCACTCTCTGACACTGTCTATCTCTCTCTGACACTCTCTGACACACTCAATCACTCTCTATCACTCTCTGACACACTCTGACACTCTCTATCACTCTCTGACACTCTCTGACACTCTCTATCACTCTCTATCACTCTCTGACACACTATGACACTCTCTGACACTCTCAGACACTCTCGATCACACTCTGACACGGTCTGACACTCTCTGACACTCTCTGACACTCTCTATCACCCTCTGACACTTTCTGACACTCTCTATTACTCAATGACACTCTGTGACACTCTCTATCCATCTCTATCACTCTATGACACTCTCTGACGCTATCTATGACTCTCTATCACTCTCTGACACTCTCTGACACACTCTGACACTCTCTATCACTCTCTATCACTCTCTGACACTTTGTGACAATCTCTGACACTCTCCATCACTCTCTGACACACTCTGAAACTCTCTATCACACTCTATCACTCTCTGACACTCTCTGACACCCTCTGACACACTCTGACACTCTCTGACACTCTCATAGGCTCTCTATCACTCTCTATCACTCTCTGTCACTCTCTATCACTCTCTGACACTCTCTGACACTCTCTATCACTCTCTGACACTCTCTGACACTCTCAGAGGGTCTCGATCACTCTCTATCACTCACTGACACTCTCAGACACTCTCTATCAGTCTCTGACACTCACTGACACTCTCAGACACTCTCAATCACACTCCGTTTCACTCTCTGACACTCTCTGACACTCTCTGACGCTTTCAATCACACTCCGTATCACTCTCTGACACTCTCTGACACTCTCTGAAACTCTCTATCACTCTCTGACACTCTCTATTACTCAATGACACTCTGTGACACTCTCTATCCCTCTCTATCACTCTATGACACTCTCTGACGCTATCTATCACTCTCTATCACTCTCTGACACTCTCTATCACTCTCTATCACTCTCTATCACTCTCTGACACTCTGTGACACTCTCTGACACTCTCCATCACTCTCTGACACTCTCTGAAACTCTCTATCACTCTCTATCACTCTCTGACACTCTCTGACACCCTCTGACACACTCTGACACTCTCTGACACTCTCATAGGC
Organism: Heterodontus francisci; assembly: GCF_036365525.1. Lineage (NCBI taxonomy): Eukaryota > Metazoa > Chordata > Chondrichthyes > Heterodontiformes > Heterodontidae > Heterodontus > Heterodontus francisci. The sequence continues at coordinate 123,433,134 of NC_090379.1, read as the reverse complement.
TCTCTATCACTCTCCATCACACTCTGTCACTCTCTATCACTCTCTGACACTCTCTGACACTCTCTATCACTCTCTGACAATCTCTGACACTCTCAGAGTGTCTCTATCACTCTCTATCACTCACTGACACTCTCAGACACTCTCTATCAGTCTCTGACACTCACTGACACTCTCAGACACTCTCTATCACTCTCTGACACTCTCTATCACTCTCTGACACTCTCTATCGCTCTCTGACACTCTCTATCACTCTCTGACACTCTCTATCGCTCTCTGACACTCTCTGACACACTCAATCGCTCTCTATCACTCTCTGAAACACTCTGACACTCTCTATCACTCTATGACACTCTCTGACACTCTCTATCACTCTCTATCACTCTCTGACACACTCTGACACTCTCTGACACTCACAGACACTCTCTGTCACTCTCTATCAATCTCTGACACTCTCTATCACTCTCTATCACTCTCTTACACTCTCTATCACTCTCTGACACTCTCTGACACTCTCTATCACACTCTGTATCACTCTCTGACACTCTCTATCACTCAATGACACACTCTGAAACTGTCTATCACTCCCTATCACTCTCTATCACTCTCTTACACTCACTGACACTCTAAGACACTCGCTGTCACTCTCAGACACTCTCTGTCACTCTCTGACACTCTCTGACACTCTCTATCACTCTCTGACACTCTCTATCACTCACTGACACTCTCTTTCGCTCTCTGACACTCTCTGACACTCTCAGAGACTCTCTATCACTCTCTATCACTCTCTATCACTCTCTGACACTCTCTGACACCCTCTGACACACTCTGACACTCTCTGACACTCTCATAGGCCCTCCATCACTCTCCATCACTCTCTGTCACTCTCTATCACTCTCTGACACTCTCTATCACTCTCTGACACTCTCTGACACTCTCAGAGGGTCTCTATCACTCTCTATCACTCACAGACACTCTCAGACACTCTCTATCAGTCTCTGACACTCACTGACACTCTCAGACACTCTCTTTCACTCTCTGTCACTCTCAGACACTCTCAGACACTCTCTATCACTCTCAGATGCTCTCTATCACTCTCTGACACTCTCTATCGCTCTCTGACACTCTCTGCCACACTCAATCACTCTCTATCACTCTCTGAAACACTCTGACACTCTCTATCACTCTATGACACTCTCTGACACTCTCTATCACTCTCTATCACTTTCTGACACACTCTGACACTCTCTGACACTCTCAGACACTCTCTGTCACTCTCTGTCACTCTCTATCAATCTCTGACACTCTCAATCACTCTCTATCACTCTCTTACACTCTCTATCACTCTCTGACACTCTCTGACACTCTCTATCACACTCTGACACTCTCTGACACTCTCTATCACTCAATGACACACTCTGAAACAGTCTATCACTCCCTATCACTCTCTATCACTCTCTGACACTCACTGACACTCTCAGACACTCGCTGTCACTCTCAGCCACTCTCTGTCACTCTCTGACACTCTCTATAGCTCTCTATAGCTCTCTATCACTCTCTGACACTCTCTATCACTCACTGACACTCTCTTTCGCTCTCTGACACTCTCAGACGCTCTCAGAGACTCTCTATCACTCTCTATCACTCTCTGACACTCTCTGACACTCTCAGAATCTCTCTCTCACTCTCTGAAACTCTCTGACACTCTCAGAGACTCTCTATCACTCTCTTTCACTCTCTGACATTCTCAGACACTCTCTGTCACTCTCTGACACTCCCTATCACTCTCTGACACTCTCTGACACTCTCTATCACTCTCTGACACTCTCTGACACTCTCTATCACTCAATGACCCTCTGTGACTCTCTCTATCGCTCTCCATCACTCTCTGACACTCTCTGACACACTCTGACACTCTCAGACACTCTCTATCACACTCCGTATCACTCTCTGACACTCTCTGACACTCTCTATCCCTCTCTGACACTCTCTGTAACTCTCTATCACTCTCTGACACTCTCTATCACTCTCTGACACACTCTGACACTCTCTGACACACTCTGACACTCTCTGACACTCTCTGACACTCTCTATCACTCTCTATCAATCTCTGACACTCTCTGACTCTCTCTATTAATCAATGACACTCTGTGACACTCTCTATGACTCTCTATGACTCTCTGAATCTCTCTGACATACTCTGACACTCTCTATCACTCTCTATCACTCTCTGACTCTCTCTGACACTCTCCATCACTCTATGACACTCTCTGACACTCTCTATCACTCTCTGACAATCTCTGACACTCTCAGAGTGTCTCTATCACTCTCTATCACTCACTGACACTCTCAGACACTCTCTATCAGTCTCTGACACTCACTGACACTCTCAGACACTCTCTATCACTCTCTGACACTCTCTATCACTCTCTGACACTCTCTATCGCTCTCTGACACTCTCTATCACTCTCTGACACTCTCTATCGCTCTCTGACACTCTCTGACACACTCAATCGCTCTCTATCACTCTCTGAAACACTCTGACACTCTCTATCACTCTATGACACTCTCTGACACTCTCTATCACTCTCTATCACTCTCTGACACACTCTGACACTCTCTGACACTCACAGACACTCTCTGTCACTCTCTATCAATCTCTGACACTCTCTATCACTCTCTATCACTCTCTTACACTCTCTATCACTCTCTGACACTCTCTGACACTCTCTATCACACTCTGTATCACTCTCTGACACTCTCTATCACTCAATGACACACTCTGAAACTGTCTATCACTCCCTATCACTCTCTATCACTCTCTTACACTCACTGACACTCTAAGACACTCGCTGTCACTCTCAGACACTCTCTGTCACTCTCTGACACTCTCTGACACTCTCTATCACTCTCTGACACTCTCTATCACTCACTGACACTCTCTTTCGCTCTCTGACACTCTCTGACACTCTCAGAGACTCTCTATCACTCTCTATCACTCTCTATCACTCTCTGACACTCTCTGACACCCTCTGACACACTCTGACACTCTCTGACACTCTCATAGGCCCTCCATCACTCTCCATCACTCTCTGTCACTCTCTATCACTCTCTGACACTCTCTATCACTCTCTGACACTCTCTGACACTCTCAGAGGGTCTCTATCACTCTCTATCACTCACAGACACTCTCAGACACTCTCTATCAGTCTCTGACACTCACTGACACTCTCAGACACTCTCTTTCACTCTCTGTCACTCTCAGACACTCTCAGACACTCTCTATCACTCTCAGATGCTCTCTATCACTCTCTGACACTCTCTATCGCTCTCTGACACTCTCTGCCACACTCAATCACTCTCTATCACTCTCTGAAACACTCTGACACTCTCTATCACTCTATGACACTCTCTGACACTCTCTATCACTCTCTATCACTTTCTGACACACTCTGACACTCTCTGACACTCTCAGACACTCTCTGTCACTCTCTGTCACTCTCTATCAATCTCTGACACTCTCAATCACTCTCTATCACTCTCTTACACTCTCTATCACTCTCTGACACTCTCTGACACTCTCTATCACACTCTGACACTCTCTGACACTCTCTATCACTCAATGACACACTCTGAAACAGTCTATCACTCCCTATCACTCTCTATCACTCTCTGACACTCACTGACACTCTCAGACACTCGCTGTCACTCTCAGCCACTCTCTGTCACTCTCTGACACTCTCTATAGCTCTCTATAGCTCTCTATCACTCTCTGACACTCTCTATCACTCACTGACACTCTCTTTCGCTCTCTGACACTCTCAGACGCTCTCAGAGACTCTCTATCACTCTCTATCACTCTCTGACACTCTCTGACACTCTCAGAATCTCTCTCTCACTCTCTGAAACTCTCTGACACTCTCAGAGACTCTCTATCACTCTCTTTCACTCTCTGACATTCTCAGACACTCTCTGTCACTCTCTGACACTCCCTATCACTCTCTGACACTCTCTGACACTCTCTATCACTCTCTGACACTCTCTGACACTCTCTATCACTCAATGACCCTCTGTGACTCTCTCTATCGCTCTCCATCACTCTCTGACACTCTCTGACACACTCTGACACTCTCAGACACTCTCTATCACACTCCGTATCACTCTCTGACACTCTCTGACACTCTCTATCCCTCTCTGACACTCTCTGTAACTCTCTATCACTCTCTGACACTCTCTATCACTCTCTGACACACTCTGACACTCTCTGACACACTCTGACACTCTCTGACACTCTCTGACACTCTCTATCACTCTCTATCAATCTCTGACACTCTCTGACTCTCTCTATTAATCAATGACACTCTGTGACACTCTCTATGACTCTCTATGACTCTCTGAATCTCTCTGACATACTCTGACACTCTCTATCACTCTCTATCACTCTCTGACTCTCTCTGACACTCTCCATCACTCTATGACACTCTCTGACACTCTCTATCACTCTCTCTCACTCTCTGACACTCTCTATCACTCTCTTACACTCTCTGACACTCTCAGAGGGTCTCTATCACTCTCTATCACTCACAGACACTCTCAGACACTCTCTATCAGTCTCTGACACTCACTGACACTCTCAGACACTCTCTTTCACTCTCTGTCACTCTCAGACACTCTCAGACACTCTCTATCACTCTCAGATGCTCTCTATCACTCTCTGACACTCTCTATCGCTCTCTGACACTCTCTGCCACACTCAATCACTCTCTATCACTCTCTGAAACACTCTGACACTCTCTATCACTCTATGACACTCTCTGACACTCTCTATCACTCTCTATCACTTTCTGACACACTCTGACACTCTCTGACACTCTCAGACACTCTCTGTCACTCTCTGTCACTCTCTATCAATCTCTGACACTCTCTATCACTCTCTATCACTCTCTTACACTCTCTATCACTCTCTGACACTCTCTGACACTCTCTATCACACTCTGACACTCTCTGACACTCTCTATCACTCAATGACACACTCTGAAACAGTCTATCACTCCCTATCACTCTCTATCACTCTCTGACACTCACTGACACTCTCAGACACTCGCTGTCACTCTCAGCCACTCTCTGTCACTCTCTGACACTCTCTATAGCTCTCTATAGCTCTCTATCACTCTCTGACACTCTCTATCACTCACTGACACTCTCTTTCGCTCTCTGACACTCTCAGACGCTCTCAGAGACTCTCTATCACTCTCTATCACTCTCTGACACTCTCTGACACTCTCAGAATCTCTCTCTCACTCTCTGAAACTCTCTGACACTCTCAGAGACTCTCTATCACTCTCTTTCACTCTCTGGCATTCTCTATCACTCTCTGACATTCTCAGACACTCTCTGTCACTCTCTGACACTCCCTATCACTCTCTGACACTCTCTGACACTCTCTATCACTCTCTGACACTCTCTGACACTCTCTGACACTCTCTATCACTCAATGACCCTCTGTGACTCTCTCTATCGCTCTCCATCACTCTCTGACACTCTCTGACACACTCTGACACTCTCAGACACTCTCTATCACACTCCGTATCACTCTCTGACACTCTCTGACACTCTCTATCCCTCTCTGACACTCTCTGTAACTCTCTATCACTCTCTGACACTCTCTATCACTCTCTGACACACTCTGACACTCTCTGACACACTCTGACACTCTCTGACACTCTCTGACACTCTCTATCACTCTCTATCAATCTCTGACACTCTCTGACTCTCTCTATTAATCAATGACACTCTGTGACACTCTCTATGACTCTCTATGACTCTCTGAATCTCTCTGACATACTCTGACACTCTCTATCACTCTCTATCACTCTCTGACTCTCTCTGACACTCTCCATCACTCTATGACACTCTCTGACACTCTCTATCACTCTCTCTCACTCTCTGACACTCTCTATCACTCTCTTACACTCTCTGACACTCTCAGAGGGTCTCTATCACTCTCTATCACTCACAGACACTCTCAGACACTCTCTATCAGTCTCTGACACTCACTGACACTCTCAGACACTCTCTTTCACTCTCTATCAATCTCTGACACTCTCTATCACTCTCTATCACTCTCTTACACTCTCTATCACTCTCTGACACACTCTGACACTCTCTGACACTCACAGACACTCTCTGTCACTCTCTATCAATCTCTGACACTCTCTATCACTCTCTATCACTCTCTTACACTCTCTATCACTCTCTGACACTCTCTGACACTCTCTATCACACTCTGTATCACTCTCTGACACTCTCTATCACTCAATGACACACTCTGAAACTGTCTATCACTCCCTATCACTCTCTATCACTCTCTTACACTCACTGACACTCTAAGACACTCGCTGTCACTCTCAGACACTCTCTGTCACTCTCTGACACTCTCTGACACTCTCTATCACTCTCTGACACTCTCTATCACTCACTGACACTCTCTTTCGCTCTCTGACACTCTCTGACACTCTCAGAGACTCTCTATCACTCTCTATCACTCTCTATCACTCTCTGACACTCTCTGACACCCTCTGACACACTCTGACACTCTCTGACACTCTCATAGGCCCTCCATCACTCTCCATCACTCTCTGTCACTCTCTATCACTCTCTGACACTCTCTATCACTCTCTGACACTCTCTGACACTCTCAGAGGGTCTCTATCACTCTCTATCACTCACAGACACTCTCAGACACTCTCTATCAGTCTCTGACACTCACTGACACTCTCAGACACTCTCTTTCACTCTCTGTCACTCTCAGACACTCTCAGACACTCTCTATCACTCTCAGATGCTCTCTATCACTCTCTGACACTCTCTATCGCTCTCTGACACTCTCTGCCACACTCAATCACTCTCTATCACTCTCTGAAACACTCTGACACTCTCTATCACTCTATGACACTCTCTGACACTCTCTATCACTCTCTATCACTTTCTGACACACTCTGACACTCTCTGACACTCTCAGACACTCTCTGTCACTCTCTGTCACTCTCTATCAATCTCTGACACTCTCTATCACTCTCTATCACTCTCTTACACTCTCTATCACTCTCTGACACTCTCTGACACTCTCTATCACACTCTGACACTCTCTGACACTCTCTATCACTCAATGACACACTCTGAAACAGTCTATCACTCCCTATCACTCTCTATCACTCTCTGACACTCACTGACACTCTCAGACACTCGCTGTCACTCTCAGCCACTCTCTGTCACTCTCTGACACTCTCTATAGCTCTCTATAGCTCTCTATCACTCTCTGACACTCTCTATCACTCACTGACACTCTCTTTCGCTCTCTGACACTCTCAGACGCTCTCAGAGACTCTCTATCACTCTCTATCACTCTCTGACACTCTCTGACACTCTCAGAATCTCTCTCTCACTCTCTGAAACTCTCTGACACTCTCAGAGACTCTCTATCACTCTCTTTCACTCTCTGGCATTCTCTATCACTCTCTGACATTCTCAGACACTCTCTGTCACTCTCTGACACTCCCTATCACTCTCTGACACTCTCTGACACTCTCTATCACTCTCTGACACTCTCTGACACTCTCTATCACTCAATGACCCTCTGTGACTCTCTCTATCGCTCTCCATCACTCTCTGACACTCTCTGACACACTCTGACACTCTCAGACACTCTCTATCACACTCCGTATCACTCTCTGACACTCTCTGACACTCTCTATCCCTCTCTGACACTCTCTGTAACTCTCTATCACTCTCTGACACTCTCTATCACTCTCTGACACACTCTGACACTCTCTGACACACTCTGACACTCTCTGACACTCTCTGACACTCTCTATCACTCTCTATCAATCTCTGACACTCTCTGACTCTCTCTATTAATCAATGACACTCTGTGACACTCTCTATGACTCTCTATGACTCTCTGAATCTCTCTGACATACTCTGACACTCTCTATCACTCTCTATCACTCTCTGACTCTCTCTGACACTCTCCATCACTCTATGACACTCTCTGACACTCTCTATCACTCTCTCTCACTCTCTGACACTCTCTATCACTCTCTTACACTCTCTGACACTCTCAGAGGGTCTCTATCACTCTCTATCACTCACAGACACTCTCAGACACTCTCTATCAGTCTCTGACACTCACTGACACTCTCAGACACTCTCTTTCACTCTCTGTCACTCTCAGACACTCTCAGACACTCTCTATCACTCTCAGATGCTCTCTATCACTCTCTGACACTCTCTATCGCTCTCTGACACTCTCTGCCACACTCAATCACTCTCTATCACTCTCTGAAACACTCTGACACTCTCTATCACTCTATGACACTCTCTGACACTCTCTATCACTCTCTATCACTTTCTGACACACTCTGACACTCTCTGACACTCTCAGACACTCTCTGTCACTCTCTGTCACTCTCTATCAATCTCTGACACTCTCTATCACTCTCTATCACTCTCTTACACTCTCTATCACTCTCTGACACTCTCTGACACTCTCTATCACACTCTGACACTCTCTGACACTCTCTATCACTCAATGACACACTCTGAAACAGTCTATCACTCCCTATCACTCTCTATCACTCTCTGACACTCACTGACACTCTCAGACACTCGCTGTCACTCTCAGCCACTCTCTGTCACTCTCTGACACTCTCTATAGCTCTCTATAGCTCTCTATCACTCTCTGACACTCTCTATCACTCACTGACACTCTCTTTCGCTCTCTGACACTCTCAGACGCTCTCAGAGACTCTCTATCACTCTCTATCACTCTCTGACACTCTCTGACACTCTCAGAATCTCTCTCTCACTCTCTGAAACTCTCTGACACTCTCAGAGACTCTCTATCACTCTCTTTCACTCTCTGGCATTCTCTATCACTCTCTGACATTCTCAGACACTCTCTGTCACTCTCTGACACTCCCTATCACTCTCTGACACTCTCTGACACTCTCTATCACTCTCTGACACTCTCTGACACTCTCTGACACTCTCTATCACTCAATGACCCTCTGTGACTCTCTCTATCGCTCTCCATCACTCTCTGACACTCTCTGACACACTCTGACACTCTCAGACACTCTCTATCACACTCCGTATCACTCTCTGACACTCTCTGACACTCTCTATCCCTCTCTGACACTCTCTGTAACTCTCTATCACTCTCTGACACTCTCTATCACTCTCTGACACACTCTGACACTCTCTGACACACTCTGACACTCTCTGACACTCTCTGACACTCTCTATCACTCTCTATCAATCTCTGACACTCTCTGACTCTCTCTATTAATCAATGACACTCTGTGACACTCTCTATGACTCTCTATGACTCTCTGAATCTCTCTGACATACTCTGACACTCTCTATCACTCTCTATCACTCTCTGACTCTCTCTGACACTCTCCATCACTCTATGACACTCTCTGACACTCTCTATCACTCTCTCTCACTCTCTGACACTCTCTATCACTCTCTTACACTCTCTGACACTCTCAGAGGGTCTCTATCACTCTCTATCACTCACAGACACTCTCAGACACTCTCTATCAGTCTCTGACACTCACTGACACTCTCAGACACTCTCTTTCACTCTCTATCAATCTCTGACACTCTCTATCACTCTCTATCACTCTCTTACACTCTCTATCACTCTCTGACACACTCTGACACTCTCTGACACTCACAGACACTCTCTGTCACTCTCTATCAATCTCTGACACTCTCTATCACTCTCTATCACTCTCTTACACTCTCTATCACTCTCTGACACTCTCTGACACTCTCTATCACACTCTGTATCACTCTCTGACACTCTCTATCACTCAATGACACACTCTGAAACTGTCTATCACTCCCTATCACTCTCTATCACTCTCTTACACTCACTGACACTCTAAGACACTCGCTGTCACTCTCAGACACTCTCTGTCACTCTCTGACACTCTCTGACACTCTCTATCACTCTCTGACACTCTCTATCACTCACTGACACTCTCTTTCGCTCTCTGACACTCTCTGACACTCTCAGAGACTCTCTATCACTCTCTATCACTCTCTATCACTCTCTGACACTCTCTGACACCCTCTGACACACTCTGACACTCTCTGACACTCTCATAGGCCCTCCATCACTCTCCATCACTCTCTGTCACTCTCTATCACTCTCTGACACTCTCTATCACTCTCTGACACTCTCTGACACTCTCAGAGGGTCTCTATCACTCTCTATCACTCACAGACACTCTCAGACACTCTCTATCAGTCTCTGACACTCACTGACACTCTCAGACACTCTCTTTCACTCTCTGTCACTCTCAGACACTCTCAGACACTCTCTATCACTCTCAGATGCTCTCTATCACTCTCTGACACTCTCTATCGCTCTCTGACACTCTCTGCCACACTCAATCACTCTCTATCACTCTCTGAAACACTCTGACACTCTCTATCACTCTATGACACTCTCTGACACTCTCTATCACTCTCTATCACTTTCTGACACACTCTGACACTCTCTGACACTCTCAGACACTCTCTGTCACTCTCTGTCACTCTCTATCAATCTCTGACACTCTCTATCACTCTCTATCACTCTCTTACACTCTCTATCACTCTCTGACACTCTCTGACACTCTCTATCACACTCTGACACTCTCTGACACTCTCTATCACTCAATGACACACTCTGAAACAGTCTATCACTCCCTATCACTCTCTATCACTCTCTGACACTCACTGACACTCTCAGACACTCGCTGTCACTCTCAGCCACTCTCTGTCACTCTCTGACACTCTCTATAGCTCTCTATAGCTCTCTATCACTCTCTGACACTCTCTATCACTCACTGACACTCTCTTTCGCTCTCTGACACTCTCAGACGCTCTCAGAGACTCTCTATCACTCTCTATCACTCTCTGACACTCTCTGACACTCTCAGAATCTCTCTCTCACTCTCTGAAACTCTCTGACACTCTCAGAGACTCTCTATCACTCTCTTTCACTCTCTGGCATTCTCTATCACTCTCTGACATTCTCAGACACTCTCTGTCACTCTCTGACACTCCCTATCACTCTCTGACACTCTCTGACACTCTCTATCACTCTCTGACACTCTCTGACACTCTCTATCACTCAATGACCCTCTGTGACTCTCTCTATCGCTCTCCATCACTCTCTGACACTCTCTGACACACTCTGACACTCTCAGACACTCTCTATCACACTCCGTATCACTCTCTGACACTCTCTGACACTCTCTATCCCTCTCTGACACTCTCTGTAACTCTCTATCACTCTCTGACACTCTCTATCACTCTCTGACACACTCTGACACTCTCTATGACTCTCTTTCACTCTCTGACACTCTCTGACACTCTCTATCACTCTCTATCAATCTCTGACACTCTCTGACTCTCTCTATTAATCAATGACACTCTGTGACACTCTCTATGACTCTCTATGACTCTCTGAAACTCTCTGACATACTCTGACACTCTCTATCACTCTCTATCACTCTCTGACTCTCTCTGACACTCTCCATCACTCTATGACACTCTCTGACACTCTCTATCACTCTCTCTCACTCTCTGACACTCTCTATCACTCTCTTACACTCTCTGACACTCTCTATCACTCTCTGACACTCACTGACACTCTCAGACACTCTCTGCCGCTCACTATCACTCTCTGACACTCTCTATCACTCTCTGAATCTCTCTGACACGCTCAGAGGCTCTCTATCACTCTCTATCACTCACTGACACTCTCAGACACTCTCCATCACTCTCTGACACTCACTGACACTCTCAGACACTCTCTTACACTCTCTGACACTCACTGAAACTCTCAGACACTCTCCTTCACTCTCTGTCACTCTCAGACAATCTCAGACACTCTCTATCACTCTCTGAAACTGTCTATCGCTCTCTGACACTCTCTGACACACTCAATCACACTCTATCACTCTCTTACACACTCTGACTCTCTCTATCACTGTATGTCACTCTCTGACACTCTCTATCGCTCTCTGACACTCTCTGCCACACTCAATCACTCTCTATCACTCTCTGAAACACTCTGACACTCTCTATCACTCTATGACACTCTCTGACACTCTCTATCACTCTCTATCACTTTCTGACACACTCTGACACTCTCTGACACTCTCAGACACTCTCTGTCACTCTCTGTCACTCTCTATCAATCTCTGACACTCTCTATCACTCTCTATCACTCTCTTACACTCTCTATCACTCTCTGACACTCTCTGACACTCTCTATCACACTCTGACACTCTCTGACACTCTCTATCACTCAATGACACACTCTGAAACAGTCTATCACTCCCTATCACTCTCTATCACTCTCTGACACTCACTGACACTCTCAGACACTCGCTGTCACTCTCAGCCACTCTCTGTCACTCTCTGACACTCTCTGACACTCTCTATAGCTCTCTATCACTCTCTGACACTCTCTATCACTCACTGACACTCTCTTTCGCTCTCTGACACTCTCAGACGCTCTCAGAGACTCTCTATCACTCTCTATCACTCTCTGACACTCTCTGACACTCTCAGAATCTCTCTCTCACTCTCTGAAACTCTCTGACACTCTCAGAGACTCTCTATCACTCTCTTTCACTCTCTGGCATTCTCTATCACTCTCTGACATTCTCAGACACTCTCTGTCACTCTCTGACACTCCCTATCACTCTCTGACACTCTCTGACACTCTCTATCACTCTCTGACACACTCTAACACTCTCTGACACACTCTGACACTCTCTGACACTCTCTGACAATCTCTATCACTCTCTATCAATCTCTGACACTCTCTGACTCTCTCTATTAATCAATGACACTCTGTGACACTCTCTATGACTCTCTATGACTCTCTGAATCTCTCTGACATACTCTGACACTCTCTATCACTCTCTATCACTCTCTGACTCTCTCTGACACTCTCCATCACTCTATGACACTCTCTGACACTCTCTATCACTCTCTCTCACTCTCTGACACTCTCTATCACTCTCTTACACTCTCTGACACTCTCAGAGGGTCTCTATCACTCTCTATCACTCACAGACACTCTCAGACACTCTCTATCAGTCTCTGACACTCACTGACACTCTCAGACACTCTCTTTCACTCTCTGTCACTCTCAGACACTCTCAGACACTCTCTATCACTCTCAGATGCTCTCTATCACTCTCTGACACTCTCTATCGCTCTCTGACACTCTCTGCCACACTCAATCACTCTCTATCACTCTCTGAAACACTCTGACACTCTCTATCACTCTATGACACTCTCTGACACTCTCTATCACTCTCTATCACTTTCTGACACACTCTGACACTCTCTGACACTCTCAGACACTCTCTGTCACTCTCTGTCACTCTCTATCAATCTCTGACACTCTCTATCACTCTCTATCACTCTCTTACACTCTCTATCACTCTCTGACACTCTCTGACACTCTCTATCACACTCTGACACTCTCTGACACTCTCTATCACTCAATGACACACTCTGAAACAGTCTATCACTCCCTATCACTCTCTATCACTCTCTGACACTCACTGACACTCTCAGACACTCGCTGTCACTCTCAGCCACTCTCTGTCACTCTCTGACACTCTCTGACACTCTCTATAGCTCTCTATCACTCTCTGACACTCTCTATCACTCACTGACACTCTCTTTCGCTCTCTGACACTCTCAGACGCTCTCAGAGACTCTCTATCACTCTCTATCACTCTCTGACACTCTCTGACACTCTCAGAATCTCTCTCTCACTCTCTGAAACTCTCTGACACTCTCAGAGACTCTCTATCACTCTCTTTCACTCTCTGGCATTCTCTATCACTCTCTGACATTCTCAGACACTCTCTGTCACTCTCTGACACTCCCTATCACTCTCTGACACTCTCTGACACTCTCTATCACTCTCTGACACTCTCTGACACTCTCTATCACTCAATGACCCTCTGTGACTCTCTCTATCGCTCTCCATCACTCTCTGACACTCTCTGACACACTCTGACACTCTCAGACACTCTCTATCACACTCCGTATCACTCTCTGACACTCTCTGACACTCTCTATCCCTCTCTGACACTCTCTGTAACTCTCTATCACTCTCTGACACTCTCTATCACTCTCTGACACACTCTGACACTCTCTGACACACTCTGACACTCTCTGACACTCTCTGACACTCTCTATCACTCTCTATCAATCTCTGACACTCTCTGACTCTCTCTATTAATCAATGACACTCTGTGACACTCTCTATGACTCTCTATGACTCTCTGAATCTCTCTGACATACTCTGACACTCTCTATCACTCTCTATCACTCTCTGACTCTCTCTGACACTCTCCATCACTCTATGACACTCTCTGACACTCTCTATCACTCTCTCTCACTCTCTGACACTCTCTATCACTCTCTTACACTCTCTGACACTCTCAGAGGGTCTCTATCACTCTCTATCACTCACAGACACTCTCAGACACTCTCTATCAGTCTCTGACACTCACTGACACTCTCAGACACTCTCTTTCACTCTCTATCAATCTCTGACACTCTCTATCACTCTCTATCACTCTCTTACACTCTCTATCACTCTCTGACACACTCTGACACTCTCTGACACTCACAGACACTCTCTGTCACTCTCTATCAATCTCTGACACTCTCTATCACTCTCTATCACTCTCTTACACTCTCTATCACTCTCTGACACTCTCTGACACTCTCTATCACACTCTGTATCACTCTCTGACACTCTCTATCACTCAATGACACACTCTGAAACTGTCTATCACTCCCTATCACTCTCTATCACTCTCTTACACTCACTGACACTCTAAGACACTCGCTGTCACTCTCAGACACTCTCTGTCACTCTCTGACACTCTCTGACACTCTCTATCACTCTCTGACACTCTCTATCACTCACTGACACTCTCTTTCGCTCTCTGACACTCTCTGACACTCTCAGAGACTCTCTATCACTCTCTATCACTCTCTATCACTCTCTGACACTCTCTGACACCCTCTGACACACTCTGACACTCTCTGACACTCTCATAGGCCCTCCATCACTCTCCATCACTCTCTGTCACTCTCTATCACTCTCTGACACTCTCTATCACTCTCTGACACTCTCTGACACTCTCAGAGGGTCTCTATCACTCTCTATCACTCACAGACACTCTCAGACACTCTCTATCAGTCTCTGACACTCACTGACACTCTCAGACACTCTCTTTCACTCTCTGTCACTCTCAGACACTCTCAGACACTCTCTATCACTCTCAGATGCTCTCTATCACTCTCTGACACTCTCTATCGCTCTCTGACACTCTCTGCCACACTCAATCACTCTCTATCACTCTCTGAAACACTCTGACACTCTCTATCACTCTATGACACTCTCTGACACTCTCTATCACTCTCTATCACTTTCTGACACACTCTGACACTCTCTGACACTCTCAGACACTCTCTGTCACTCTCTGTCACTCTCTATCAATCTCTGACACTCTCTATCACTCTCTATCACTCTCTTACACTCTCTATCACTCTCTGACACTCTCTGACACTCTCTATCACACTCTGACACTCTCTGACACTCTCTATCACTCAATGACACACTCTGAAACAGTCTATCACTCCCTATCACTCTCTATCACTCTCTGACACTCACTGACACTCTCAGACACTCGCTGTCACTCTCAGCCACTCTCTGTCACTCTCTGACACTCTCTATAGCTCTCTATAGCTCTCTATCACTCTCTGACACTCTCTATCACTCACTGACACTCTCTTTCGCTCTCTGACACTCTCAGACGCTCTCAGAGACTCTCTATCACTCTCTATCACTCTCTGACACTCTCTGACACTCTCAGAATCTCTCTCTCACTCTCTGAAACTCTCTGACACTCTCAGAGACTCTCTATCACTCTCTTTCACTCTCTGGCATTCTCTATCACTCTCTGACATTCTCAGACACTCTCTGTCACTCTCTGACACTCCCTATCACTCTCTGACACTCTCTGACACTCTCTATCACTCTCTGACACTCTCTGACACTCTCTATCACTCAATGACCCTCTGTGACTCTCTCTATCGCTCTCCATCACTCTCTGACACTCTCTGACACACTCTGACACTCTCAGACACTCTCTATCACACTCCGTATCACTCTCTGACACTCTCTGACACTCTCTATCCCTCTCTGACACTCTCTGTAACTCTCTATCACTCTCTGACACTCTCTATCACTCTCTGACACACTCTGACACTCTCTATGACTCTCTTTCACTCTCTGACACTCTCTGACACTCTCTATCACTCTCTATCAATCTCTGACACTCTCTGACTCTCTCTATTAATCAATGACACTCTGTGACACTCTCTATGACTCTCTATGACTCTCTGAAACTCTCTGACATACTCTGACACTCTCTATCACTCTCTATCACTCTCTGACTCTCTCTGACACTCTCCATCACTCTATGACACTCTCTGACACTCTCTATCACTCTCTCTCACTCTCTGACACTCTCTATCACTCTCTTACACTCTCTGACACTCTCTATCACTCTCTGACACTCACTGACACTCTCAGACACTCTCTGCCGCTCACTATCACTCTCTGACACTCTCTATCACTCTCTGAATCTCTCTGACACGCTCAGAGGCTCTCTATCACTCTCTATCACTCACTGACACTCTCAGACACTCTCCATCACTCTCTGACACTCACTGACACTCTCAGACACTCTCTTACACTCTCTGACACTCACTGAAACTCTCAGACACTCTCCTTCACTCTCTGTCACTCTCAGACAATCTCAGACACTCTCTATCACTCTCTGAAACTGTCTATCGCTCTCTGACACTCTCTGACACACTCAATCACACTCTATCACTCTCTTACACACTCTGACTCTCTCTATCACTGTATGTCACTCTCTGACACTCTCTATCACTCTCTGTCACTCTCTGACACACTCTGACACTCTCTGACACTCTCAGACTCTCTCTGTCACTCTCTATCACTCTCTGACATTCTCTATCACTCTCTGACACTCTCTATCACTCTCAGACACTCTCTGTCACTCTCTACCACTCTCTGACACTCTCTGTCTCTCTCTGACACTCTCTGACACTCTCAGAGGCTCTCTATCACTCTCTATCACTCACTGACACTCTCAGACACTCTCAGACGCTCTCTATCACTCTCTGACACTCACTGACACTGTCAGACACTCTCTTTCACTCTCTGTCACTCTCAGACACTCTCAGACACTCTCTATAACTCTCTGACACTGTCTATATCTCTCTGACACTCTCTATCGCTCTCTGACACCCTCTGACACACTCAATAACTCTCTATCACTCTCTGACACACTCTGACAGTCTCTATCACTCTATGACACTCTCTGACACTCTCTATCACTCTCTATCACTCTCTATCATTCTCTGACACACTCTGACACTCTCTGACACTCTCTGACACTCTCAGACACTCTCTGATAATCTCAGACTCTCGATATCACTCTTTATCACTCCCTGACACTCTCTGACACTCTCTATCACTCTCTGACATTCTTTATCACTCTCTATCACTCTCTGACACTCTCTGACACTCTCTGACACTCTCTGACACTCTCTGACACACTCTGACACTCTCAGACACTCTCTGACAATCTCAGACTCTCTCTATCACTCTTTATCACTCCCTGACACTCTCTGACACTCTCTATCACTCTCTATCATTCTCTGACACTCTCTGACACACTCTGACACTCTCAGACACTCTCTGACAATCTCAGACTCTCTCTATCACTCTTTATCACTCCCTGACACTCTCTGACACTCTCTATCACTCTCTGACATTCTCTATCACTCTCTATCACTCTCTGACACTCTCTGACACTCTCTATCACTCTATATCACTCTCTGACACTCTCTGACACTCTCTATCACACTCTATCACTCTCTGACACTCTCTGAGGCTCTCTATGACTCAATATCACGCTCTGACACTCTCTATCACTCTCTGACACTCTCTATCACTCTCTATCACTCTCTGACACTCTCTGAAACTCTATATCACTCCCTGTCACTTTCTGACACACTCTGACAATCTCTATCACTCAATGACACTCTGTGACACTCTCTATCACTCTCCATCACTCTCTGACACTCTCTGACACACTCAGATACTCTGTGACGCACTCTGACACTCTCTATCACTCTATGACACTCTCTGACGCTCTCTATCACTCTCTATCACTCTCTGACAGTCTCTATCACTCTCTGACACTCTCTATCACTCTCTATCACTCTCTGACACTCTCTGATACTCTCTATCACTCTCTATCACTCTTTGACACTTTCTGACACTCTCTGACACTCTCTTTCACTCTCTGAAACTCTCTGACACTCTCTGACACTCTCTGACACACTCTGACACTCTCAGACACTCTCTGACAATCTCAGACTCTCTCTATCACTCTTTATCACTCCCTGACACTCTCTGACACTCTCTATCACTCTCTGACATTCTCTATCACTCTCTATCACTCTCTGACACTCTCTGACACTCTCTATCACTCTATATCACTCTCTGACACTCTCTGACACTCTCTATCACACTCTATCACTCTCTGACACTCTCTGAGGCTCTCTATGACTCAATATCACGCTCTGACACTCTCTATCACTCTCTGACACTCTCTATCACTCTCTATCACTCTCTGACACTCTCTGAAACTCTATATCACTCTCTGTCACTTTCTGACACACTCTGACAATCTCTATCACTCAATGACACTCTGTGACACTCTCTATCACTCTCCATCACTCTCTGACACTCTCTGACACACTCAGATACTCTGTGACGCACTCTGACACTCTCTATCACTCTATGACACTCTCTGACGCTCTCTATCACTCTCTATCACTCTCTGACAGTCTCTATCACTCTCTGACACTCTCTATCACTCTCTATCACTCTCTGACACTCTCTGATACTCTCTATCACTCTCTATCACTCTTTGACACTTTCTGACACTCTCTGACACTCTCTTTCACTCTCTGAAACTCTCTGACACTCTCTGACACTCTCTGACACTCTCAGACTCTATCTCTCTCGATCACTCTCTGACACTCTCTGTCACTCTCTATCACTGTCTGACACTCACTATCACTCTCATACACTCTCTATCACTCAATGACACTCTCTGACACTCTCTATCACTCTCTGTCACTCTTTGACACTATCTGACACTCTCTGACACTCTCAGACACTCTCTATCACTCTTTCTCACTCTCTGACACTCACTGACACTCTCAGACACTCTCGGTCACTCTCAGACACGCTCTATCACACTTTATCGCACTCTGACTCGCTCTGACACTCTCTATGACTCTCTGACACTCTGTATCACTCTCTATCACTCTCTGACACTCCCTGACACTCTCTACCACTCTCTATCACTCTCTGACACTCTCTGACATTCCCTATCACTCTCTATCACTCTCTGACACTCTCTGAAGCACTCTATCACTCTCGATCACTCTCTGACACTCTCTATCACTCTCTGAAACTGTCTATCGCTCTCTGACACTCTGACACACTCAATCACACTCTATCACTCTCTTACACACTCTGACTCTCTCTATCACTGTATGTCACTCTCTGACACTCTCTGACACACTCTGACACTCTCTGACACTCTCAGACTCTCTCTGTCACTCTCTATCACTCTCTGACATTCTCTATCACTCTCTGACACTCTCTATCACTCTCAGACACTCTCTGACACTCTCAGAGGCTCTCTATCACTCTCTATCACTCACTGACACTCTCAGACACTCTCAGACGCTCTCTATCACTCTCTGACACTCACTGACACTGTCAGACACTCTCTTTCACTCTCTGTCACTCTCAGACACTCTCAGACACTCTCTATCACTCTCTGACACTGTCTATATCTCTCTGACACACTCTATCGCTCTCTGACACCCTCTGACACACTCAATAACTCTCTATCACTCTCTGACACACTCTGACAGTCTCTATCACTCTATGACACGCTCTGACACTCTCTATCACTCTCTATCACTCTCTATCACTCTCTGACACACTCTGACACTCTCTGACACTCTCAGACACTCTCAGACACTCTCTGACAATCTCAGACTCTCGATATCACTCTTTATCACTCCCTGACACTCTCTGACACTCTCTATCACTCTCTGACATTCTTTATCACTCTCTATCACTCTCTAACACTCTCTGACACTCTCTGACACTCTCTGACACACTCTGACACTCTCAGACACTCTCTGACAATCTCAGACTCTCTCTATCACTCTTTATCACTCCCTGACACTCTCTGACACGCTCTATCACTCTCTGACATTCTCTATCACTCTCTATCACTCTCTGACACTCTCTGACACTCTCTGACACACTCTGACACTCTCAGACACTCTCTGACAATCTCAGACTCTCTCTATCACTCTTTATCACTCCCTGACACTCTCTGACACTCTCTATCACTCTCTATCATTCTCTGACACTCTCTGACACACTCTGACACTCTCAGACACTCTCTGACAATCTCAGACTCTCTCTATCACTCTTTATCACTCCCTGACACTCTCTGACACTCTCTATCACTCTCTGACATTCTCTATCACTCTCTATCACTGTCTGACACTCTCTGACACTCTCTATCACTCTATATCACTCTCTGACACTCTCTGACACTCTCTATCACACTCTATCACTCTCTGACACTTTCTGAGGCTCTCTATGACTCAATATCACGCTCTGACACTCTCTATCACTCTCTGACACTCTCTATCACTCTCTGACACTCTCTGAAACTCTATATCACTCTCTGTCACTTTCTGACACACTCTGACAATCTCTATCACTCAATGACACTCTGTGACACTCTCTATCACTCTCCATCACTCTCTGACACTCTCTGACACACTCAGATACTCTGTGACGCACTCTGACACTCTCTATCACTCTATGACACTCTCTGACGCTCTCTATCACTCTCTAATACTCTCTGACAGTCTCTATCACTCTCTGACACTCTCTATCACTCTCTATCACTCTCTGACACTCTCTGATACTCTCTATCACTCTCTATCACTCTTTGACACTTTCTGACACTCTCTGACACTCTCTTTCACTCTCTGTAACTCTCTGACACTCTCTGACACACTCTGACACTCTCAGACACTCTCTGACAATCTCAGACTCTCTCTATCACTCTTTATCACTCCCTGACACTCTCTGACACTCTCTATCACTCTCTGACATTCTCTATCACTCTCTATCACTCTCTGACACTCTCTGACACTCTCTATCACTCTATATCACTCTCTGACACTCTCTGACACTCTCTATCACACTCTATCACTCTCTGACACTCTCTGAGGCTCTCTATGACTCAATATCACGCTCTGACACTCTCTATCACTCTCTGACACTCTCTATCACTCTCTATCACTCTCTGACACTGTCTGAAACTCTATATCACTCTCTGTCACTTTCTGACACACTCTGACAATCTCTATCACTCAATGACACTCTGTGACACTCTCTATCACTCTCCATCACTCTCTGACACTCTCTGACACACTCAGATACTCTGTGACGCACTCTGACACTCTCTATCACTCTATGACACTCTCTGACGCTCTCTATCACTCTCTATCACTCTCTGACAGTCTCTATCACTCTCTGACACTCTCTATCACTCTCTATCACTCTCTGACACTCTCTGATACTCTCTATCACTCTCTATCACTCTTTGACACTTTCTGACACTCTCTGACACTCTCTTTCACTCTCTGAAACTCTCTGACACTCTCTGACACTCTCTGACACTCTCAGACTCTATCTCTCTCGATCACTCTCTGACACTCTCTATCACTCTCTATCACTGTCTGACACTCACTATCACTCTCATACACTCTCTATCACTCAATGACACTCTCTGACACTCTCTATCACTCTCTGTCACTCTTTGACACTATCTGACACTCTCTGACACTCTCAGACACTCTCTATCACTCTTTCTCACTCTCTGACACTCACTGACACTCTCAGACACTCTCTGTCACTCTCAGACACGCTCTATCACACTTTATCGCTCTCTGACTCGCTCTGACACTCTCTATGACTCTCTGACACTCTGTATCACTCTCTATCACTCTCTGACACTCCCTGACACTCTCTACCACTCTCTATCACTCTCTGACACTCTCTGACATTCCCTATCACTCTCTATCACTCTCTGACACTCTCTGAAGCACTCTATCACTCTCGATCACTCTCTGACACTCTCTATCACTCTCTGACACTCTCTATCACTCTCTATCACTCTCTGACACTCTCTGACACTCTCTATCACTCTCTGTGGCTCTCTGACACTCTCTGACACTCTCTATCACTCAATGACACTCTCTATCACTCTCCATCACTCTCTGACACTCTCTGACACATTCAGACACTCTCAGACACTCTCAATCACACTCCGTATCACTCTCTGACACTCTCTGACACTCTCTGACACTCTCTATCACTCTCTGACACTTTCTGACACTCTCTATTACTCAATAACACTCTGTGACACTCTCTAACCCTCTCTATCACTCTATGACACTCTCTGACGCTATCTATCACTCTCTATCACTCTCTGACACTCTCAGACACTCTCTATCACTCTCTGACACTCACTGACACTCTCAGACACTCTCTTTCACTCCCTGTCACTCTCTGTCACTCTCAGACACTCTCAGACACTCTCAGATACTCTGTGACGCACTCTGACACTCTCTATCACTCAATGACACTCTGCGACACTCTCTATCACTCTCCATCACTCTCTGACACTCTCTGACACACTCAGATACTCTGTGACGCACTCTGACACTCTCTATCACTCTATGACACTCTCTGACGCTCTCTATCACTCTCTATCACTCTCTGACAGTCTCCATCACTCTCTGACACTCTCTATCACTCTCTATCACTCTCTGATACTCTCTATCACTCTCTATCACTCTTTGACACTTTCTGACACTCTCTGACACTCTCTTTCACTCTCTGAAACTCTCTGACACTCTCTGACACTCTCTGACACTCTCAGACTCTATCTCTCTCGATCACTCTCTGACACTCTCTATCACTCTCTATCACTGTCTGACACTCACTATCACTCTCATACACTCTCTATCACTCAATGACACTCTCTGACACTCCGTATCACTCTCTGACACTCTCTGACACTCTCTGACACTCTCCATCACTCTCTGACACTCTCTGAAACTCTCTATCACTCTCTATCACTCTCTGACACTCTCCATCACTCTCTGACACTCTCTATCACTCAATGACCCTCTGTGACACTCTCTATCACTCGCCATCACTCTCTGTCACTCTCTATCACTCTCTGACACTCTCTGACACTCTCTATGAATCTCTGACACTCTCTGACACTCTCAGAGGGTCTCTATCACTCTCTATCACTCACTGACACTCTCAGACACCCTCCATCAGT
The DNA here is from genome assembly GCF_036365525.1 of Heterodontus francisci. NCBI lineage: Eukaryota > Metazoa > Chordata > Chondrichthyes > Heterodontiformes > Heterodontidae > Heterodontus > Heterodontus francisci. The sequence continues at coordinate 123,409,459 of NC_090379.1, read as the reverse complement.
CTCTGACACTCACTGACACTCTCAGACACTCTATTTCACTCTCAGTCACTCTCAGACACTCTCTATCACTCTCTGACACTCTCTGACACTCTCAGACACTCTCTATCACTCTATGACACTCTCTGACACTCTCTATCACTCTCCATCACTCTCTGACACACTCTGACACTCTCTGACACTCTCTGACACTCTCAGACCCTCTCTGTCACTCTCTATCACTCTCTGACATTCTCTATCACTCTCTGACACTCTCTATCACTCTCAGACACTCTCTGTCACTCTCTACCCCTCTCTGACACTCTCTATCACTCTCTGACACTCTCTGACACTCTCAGAGACTCTCTATCACTCTCAATCACTCACTGACACTCTCAGACACTCTCTATCACTCTCTGACACTCACTGACACTCTCAGACACTCTCTTTCACTCCCTGTCACTCTCTGTCACTCTCAGACACTCTCAGACACTCTCAGATACTCTGTGACGCACTCTGACACTCTCTATCACTCAATGACACTCTGCGACACTCTCTATCACTCTCCATCACTCTCTGACACTCTCTGACACACTCAGATACTCTGTGACGCACTCTGACACTCTCTATCACTCTATGACACTCTCTGACGCTCTCTATCACTCTCTATCACTCTCTGACAGTCTCCATCACTCTCTGACACTCTCTATCACTCTCTATCACTCTCTGATACTCTCTATCACTCTCTATCACTCTTTGACACTTTCTGACACTCTCTGACACTCTCTTTCACTCTCTGAAACTCTCTGACACTCTCTGACACTCTCTGACACTCTCAGACTCTATCTCTCTCGATCACTCTCTGACACTCTCTATCACTCTCTATCACTGTCTGACACTCACTATCACTCTCATACACTCTCTATCACTCAATGACACTCTCTGACACTCTCTATCACTCTCTGTCACTCTCTGACACTATCTGACACTCTCTGACACTCTCAGACACTCTCTATCACTCTTTCTCACTCTCTGACACTCACTGACACTCTCAGACACTCTCTGTCACTCTCAGACACGCTCTATCACACTTTATCGCTCTCTGACTCGCTCTGACACTCTCTATCACTCTCTGACACTCTGTATCACTCTCTATTACTCTCTGACACTCCCTGACACTCTCTACCACTCTCGATCACTCTCTGACACTCTCTGACATTCCCTATCACTCTCTATCACTCTCTGACACTCTCTGAAGCATTCTATCACTCTCGATCACTCTCTGACACTCTCTATCACTCTCTGACACTCTCTATCACTCTCTTACACTCTCTATCACTCTCTATCACTCTCTGACACTCTCTGACACTCTCTATCACTCTCTGTGGCTCTCTGACACTCTCTGACACTCTCTATCACTCAATGACACTCTCTATCACTCTCCATCACTCTCTGACACTCTCTGACACATTCAGACACTCTCAATCACACTCCGTATCACTCTCTGACACTCTCTGACACTCTCTGACACTCTCTATCACTCTCTGACACTTTCGGACACTCTCTATTACTCAATAACACTCTGTGACACTCTCTATCCCTCTCTATCACTCTATGACACTCTCTGACGCTATCTATCACTCTCTATCACTCTCTGACACTCTCTGACACACTCTGACACTCTCTATCACTCTCTATCACTCTCTATCACTCTCCGACACTCTGTGACACTCTCTGACACTCTCCATCACTCTCTGACACTCTCTGAAACTCTCTATCACTCTCTATCACTCTCTGACACTCTCCATCACTCTCTGACACTCTCTATCACTCAATGACCCTCTGTGAGACTCTCTATCACTCTCCATCACTCTCTGTCACTCTCTATCACTCTCTGACACTCTCTGACACTCTCTATGAATCTCTGACACTCTCTGACACTCTCAGAGGGTCTCTATCACTCTCTATCACTCACTGACACTCTCAGACACCCTCCATCAGTCTCTGACACTCACTGACAGTCTCAGACACTCTATTTCACTCTCAGTCACTCTCAGACACTCTCTATCACTCTCTGACACTCTCTGACACTCTCAGACACTCTCTATCGCTCTCTGACACTCTCTGACACACTCAATCACTCTCTATCACTCTCTGAAACACTCTGACACTCTCTATCACTCTATGACACTCTCTGACACTCTCTATCAATCTCCATCACTCTCTGACACACTCTGACACTCTCTGACACTCTCTGACACTCTCAGACCCACTCTGTCACTCTCTATCACTCTCTGACATTCTCTATCACTCTCAGACACTCTGTCACTCTCTACCCCTCTCTGACACTCTCTATCACTCTCTGACACTCTCTGACACTCTCAGAGGCTCTCTATCACTCTCAATCACTCACTGACACTCTCAGACACTCTCTATCACTCTCTGACACTCACTGACACTCTCAGACACTCTCTTTCACTCCCTGTCACTCTCTGTCACTCTCAGACACTCTCAGACACTCTCTATCACTCTCTGACACTGTCTATCTCTCTCTGACACTCTCTGACACACTCAATCACTCTCTATCACTCTCTGACACACTCTGACACTCTCTATCACTCTCTGACACTCTCTGACACTCTCTATCACTCTCTATCACTCTCTATCACTCTCTATCACTCTCTGACACACTATGACACTCTCTGACACTCTCAGACACTCTCGATCACACTCTGACACGGTCTGACACTCTCTGACACTCTCTGACACTCTCTATCACTCTCTGACACTTTCTGACACTTTCTGACACTCTCTATTACTCAATGACACTCTGTGACACTCTCTATCCCTCTCTATCACTCTATGACACGCTCTGACGCTATCTATGACTCTCTATCACTCTCTGACACTCTCTGACACACTCTGACACTCTCTATCACTCTCTATCACTCTCTGACACTTTGTGACAATCTCTGACACTCTCCATCACTCTCTGACACACTCTGAAACTCTCTATCACACTCTATCACTCTCTGACACTCTCTGACACCCTCTGACACACTCTGACACTCTCTGACACTCTCATAGGCTCTCTATCACTCTCTATCACTCTCTGTCACTCTCTATCACTCTCTGACACTCTCTGACACTCTCAGACTCTCTCTATCACTCTTTATCACTCCCTGACACTCTCTGACACTCTCTATCACTCTCTATCATTCTCTGACACTCTCTGACACTCTCTGACACACTCTGACACTCTCAGACACTCTCTGACAATCTCAGACTCTCTCTATCACTCTTTATCACTCCCTGACACTCTCTGACACTCTCTATCACTCTCTGACATTCTCTATCACTCTCTATCACTCTCTGACACTCTCTGAGGCTCTCTATGACTCAATATCACGCTCTGACACTCTCTATCACTCTCTGACACTCTCTGAAACTCTATATCACTCTCTGTCACTTTCTGACACACTCTGACAATCTCTATCACTCAATGACACTCTGTGACACTCTCTATCACTCTCCATCACTCTCTGACACTCTCTGACACACTCAGATACTCTGTGACGCACTCTGACACTCTCTATCACTCTATGACACTCTCTGACGCTCCCTATCACTCTCTATCACTCTCTGACAGTCTCTATCACTCTCTGACACTCTCTATCACTCTCTATCACTCTCTGACACTCTCTGATACTCTCTATCACTCTCTATCACTCTTTGACACTTTCTGACACTCTCTGACACTCTCTTTCACTCTCTGAAACTCTCTGACACTCTCTGACACTCTCTGACACTCTCAGACTCTATCTCTCTCGATCACTCTCTGACACTCTCTATCACTCTCTATCACTGTCTGACACTCACTATCACTCTCATACACTCTCTATCACTCAATGACACTCTCTGACACTCTCTATCACTCTCTGTCACTCTCTGACACTATCTGACACTCTCTGACACTCTCAGACACTCTCTATCACTCTTTCTCACTCTCTGACACTCACTGACACTCTCAGACACTCTCTGTCACTCTCAGACACGCTCTATCACACTTTATCGCTCTCTGACTCGCTCTGACACTCTCTATCACTCTCTGACATTCTCTATCACTCTCTATCACTCTCTGACACTCTCTGAGGCTCTCTATGACTCAATATCACGCTCTGACACTCTCTATCACTCTCTGACACTCTCTGAAACTCTATATCACTCTCTGTCACTTTCTGACACACTCTGACAATCTCTATCACTCAATGACACTCTGTGACACTCTCTATCACTCTCCATCACTCTCTGACACTCTCTGACACACTCAGATACTCTGTGACGCACTCTGACACTCTCTATCACTCTATGACACTCTCTGACGCTCTCTATCACTCTCTATCACTCTCTGACAGTCTCTATCACTCTCTGACACTCTCTATCACTCTCTATCACTCTCTGACACTCTCTGATACTCTCTATCACTCTCTATCACTCTTTGACACTTTCTGACACTCTCTGACACTCTCTTTCACTCTCTGAAACTCTCTGACACTCTCTGACACTCTCTGACACTCTCAGACTCTATCTCTCTCGATCACTCTCTGACACTCTCTATCACTCTCTATCACTGTCTGACACTCACTATCACTCTCATACACTCTCTATCACTCAATGACACTCTCTGACACTCTCTATCACTCTCTGTCACTCTCTGACACTATCTGACACTCTCTGACACTCTCAGACACTCTCTATCACTCTTTCTCACTCTCTGACACTCACTGACACTCTCAGACACTCTCTGTCACTCTCAGACACGCTCTATCACACTTTATCGCTCTCTGACTCGCTCTGACACTCTCTATCACTCTCTGACACTCTGTATCACTCTCTATTACACTCTGACACTCCCTGACACTCTCTACCACTCTCTATCACTCTCTGACACTCTCTGACATTCCCTATCACTCTCTATCACTCTCTGACACTCTCTGAAGCACTCTATCACTCTCGATCACTCTCTGACACTCTCTATCACTCTCTGACACTCTCTATCACTCTCTGACACTCTCTGACACTCTCTATCACTCTCTGTGGCTCTCTGACACTCTCTGACACTCTCTATCACTCAATGACACTCTCTATCACTCTCCATCACTCTCTGACACTCTCTGACACATTCAGACACTCTCAGACACTCTCAATCACACTCCGTATCACTCTCTGACACTCTCTGACACTCTCTGACACTCTCTATCACTCTCTGACACTTTCTGACACTCTCTATTACTCAATAACTCTCTGTGACACTCTCTATCCCTCTCTATCACTCTATGACACTCTCTGACGCTATCTATCACTCTCTATCACTCTCTGACACTCTCTGACACACTCTGACAATCTCTATCACTCTCTATCACTCTCTATCACTCTCCGACACTCTGTGACACTCTCTGACACTCTCCATCACTCTCTGACACTCTCTGAAACTCTCTATCACTCTCTATCACTCTCTGACACTCTCCATCACTCTCTGACACTCTCTATCACTCAATGACCCTCTGTGACACTCTCTATCACTCTCCATCACTCTCTGTCACTCTCTATCACTCTCTGACACTCTCTGACACTCTCTATGAATCTCTGACACTCTCTGACACTCTCAGAGGGTCTCTATCACTCTCTATCACTCACTGGCACTTTCAGACACCCTCCATCAGTCTCTGACACTCACTGAAACTCTCAGACACTCTATTTCACTCTCAGTCACTCTCAGACACTCTCTATCACTCTCTGACAATCTCTGACACTCTCAGACGCTCTCTATCGCTCTCTGACACTCTCTGACACTCTCAATCACTCTCTATCACTCTCTGAAACACTCTGACACTCTCTATCACTCTATGACACTCTCTGACACTCTCTATCACTCTCCATCACTCTCTGACACACTCTGACACTCTCTGACACTCTCTGACACTCTCAGACCCTCTCTGTCACTCTCTATCACTCTCTGACATTCTCTATCACTCTCTGACACTCTCTATCACTCTCAGACACTCTCTGTCACTCTCTACCCCTCTCTGACACTCTCTATCACTCTCTGACACTCTCTGACACTCTCAGAGGCTCTCTATCACTCTCAATCACTCACTGACACTCTCAGACACTCTCTATCACTCTCTGACACTCACTGACACTCTCAGACACTCTCTTTCACTCCCTGTCACTCTCTGTCACTCTCAGACACTCTCTATCACTCTCTGACACTGTCTATCTCTCTCTGACACTCTCTGACACACTCAATCACTCTCTATCACTCTCTGACACACTCTGACACTCTCTATCACTCTCTGACACTCTCTGACACTCTCTATCACTCTCTATCACTCTCTATCACTCTCTGACACACTATGACACTCTCTGACACTCTCAGACACTCTCGATCACACTCTGACACGGTCTGACACTCTCTGACACTCTCTATCACTCTCCATCACTCTCTGACACTCTCTGACACATTCAGACACTCTCAGACACTCTCAATCACACTCCGTATCACTCTCTGACACTCTCTGACACTCTCTGACACTCTCTATCACTCTCTGACACTTTCTGACACTCTCTATTACTCAATGACACTCTGTGACACTCTCTATCCCTCTCTATCACTCTATGACACTCTCCGACGCTATCTAGGACGCTCTATCACTCTCTGACACTCTCTGACACACTCTGACACTCTCTATCACTCTCTATCACTCTCTGACACTTTGTGACAATCTCTGACACTCTCCATCACTCTCTGACACACTCTGAAACTCTCTATCACACTCTATCACTCTCTGACACTCTCTGACACCCTCTGACACACTCTGACACTCTCTGACACTCTCATAGGCTCTCTATCAATCTCTATCACTCTCTGTCACTCTCTATCACTCTCTGACACTCTCTGACACTCTCTATCACTCTCTGACACTCTCTGACACTCTCAGAGGGTCTCGATCACTCTCTATCACTCACTGACACTCTCAGACACTCTCTATCAGTCTCTGACACTCGCTGACACTCTCAGACACTCTCAATCACACTCCGTATCACTCTCTGACACTCTCTGACACTCTCTGACACTCTCAATCACACTCCGTATCACTCTCTGACACTCTCTGACACTCTCTGAAACTCTCTATCACTCTCTGACACTTTCTGACACTCTCTATTACTCAATGACACTCTGTGACACTCTCTATCCCTCTCTATCACTCTATGACACTCTCTGACGCTATCTATCACTCTCTATCACTCTCTATCACTCTCTGACACTCTGTGACACTCTCTGACACTCTCCATCACTCTCTGACACTCTCTGAAACTCTCTATCACTCTCTATCACTCTCTGACACTCTCTGACACCCTCTGACACACTCTGACACTCTCTGACACTCTCATAGGCTCTCTATCACTCTCCATCACACTCTGTCACTCTCTATCACTCTCTGACACTCTCTGACACTCTCTATCACTCTCTGACAATCTCTGACACTCTCAGAGGGTCTCTATCACTCTCTATCACTCACTGACACTCTCAGACACTCTCTATCAGTCTCTGACACTCACTGACACTCTCAGACACTCTCTATCACTCTCTGACACTCTCTATCACTCTCTGACACTCTCTATCGCTCTCTGACACTCTCTATCACTCTCTGACACTCTCTATCGCTCTCTGACACTCTCTGACACACTCAATCACTCTCTATCACTCTCTGAAACACTCTGACACTCTCTATCACTCTATGACACTCTCTGACATTCTCTATCACTCTCTATCACTCTCTGACACACTCTGACACTCTTTGACACTCACAGACACTCTCTGTCACTCTCTATCAATCTCTGACACTCTCTATCTCTCTCTATCACTCTCTTACACTCTCTATCACTCTCTGACACTCTCTGACACTCTCTATCACACTCTGTATCACTCTCTGACACTCTCTATCACTCAATGACACACTCTGAAACTGTCTATCACTCCCTATCACTCTCTATCACTCTCTTACACTCACTGACACTCTAAGACACTCGCTGTCACTCTCAGACACTCTCTGTCACTCTCTGACACTCTCTGACACTCTCTATCACTCTCTGACACTCTCTATCACTCACTGACACTCTCTTTCGCTCTCTGACACTCTCTGACACTCTCAGAGACTCTCTATCACTCTCTATCACTCTCTATCACTCTCTGACACTCTCTGACACCCTCTGACACACTCTGACACTCTCTGACACTCTCATAGGCCCTCCATCACTCTCCATCACTCTCTGTCACTCTCTATCACTCTCTGACACTCTCTATCACTCTCTGACACTCTCTGACACTCTCAGAGGGTCTCTATCACTCTCTATCACTCACAGACACTCTCAGACACTCTCTATCAGTCTCTGACACTCACTGACACTCTCAGACACTCTCTTTCACTCTCTGTCACTCTCAGACACTCTCAGACACTCTCTATCACTCTCAGATGCTCTCTATCACTCTCTGACACTCTCTATCGCTCTCTGACACTCTCTGCCACACTCAATCACTCTCTATCACTCTCTGAAACACTCTGACACTCTCTATCACTCTATGACACTCTCTGACACTCTCTATCACTCTCTATCACTTTCTGACACACTCTGACACTCTCTGACACTCTCAGACACTCTCTGTCACTCTCTGTCACTCTCTATCAATCTCTGACACTCTCTATCACTCTCTATCACTCTCTTACACTCTCTATCACTCTCTTACGCTCTATGACACTCTCTATCACACTCTGACACTCTCTGACACTCTCTATCACTCAATGACACACTCTGAAACAGTCTATCACTCCCTATCACTCTCTATCACTCTCTGACACTCACTGACACTCTCAGACACTCGCTGTCACTCTCAGCCACTCTCTGTCACTCTCTGACACTCTCTGACACTCTCTATCGCTCTCTATCACTCTCTGACACTCTCTATCACTCACTGACACTCTCTTTCGCTCTCTGACACTCTCAGACGCTCTCAGAGACTCTCTATCACTCTCTATCACTCTCTGACACTCTCTGACACTCTCAGAATCTCTCTCTCACTCTCTGAAACTCTCTGACACTCTCAGAGACTCTCTATCACTCTCTTTCACTCTCTGGCATTCTCTATCACTCTCTGACATTCTCAGACACTCTCTGTCACTCTCTGACACTCCCTATCACTCTCTGACACTCTCTGACACTCTCTATCACTCTCTGACACTCTCTGACACTCTCTATCACTCAATGACCCTCTGTGACTCTCTCTATCGCTCTCCATCACTCTCTGACACTCTCTGACACACTCTGACACTCTCAGACACTCTCTATCACACTCCGTATCACTCTCTGACACTCTCTGACACTCTCTATCCCTCTCTGACACTCTCTGTAACTCTCTATCACTCTCTATCACTCTCTGACACTCTCTATCACTCTCTGACACACTCTGACACTCTCTATCACTCTCTTTCACTCTCTGACACTCTCTGACACTCTCTATCACTCTCTATCAATCTCTGACACTCTCTGACTTTCTCTATTAATCAATGACACTCTGTGACACTCTCTATGACTCTCTATGACTCTCTGAAACTCTCTGACATACTCTGACACTCTCTATCACTCTCTATCACTCTCTGACTCTCTCTGACACTCTCCATCACTCTATGACACTCTCTGACACTCTCTATCACTCTCTCTCACTCTCTGACACTCTCTATCACTCTCTTACACTCTCTGACACTCTCTATCACTCTCTGACACTCACTGACACTCTCAGACACTCTCTGCCGCTCACTATCACTCTCTGACACTCTCTATCACTCTCTGAATCTCTCTGACACGCTCAGAGGCTCTCTATCACTCTCTATCACTCACTGACACTCTCCATCACTCTCTGACACTCACTGACACTCTCAGACACTCTCTTTCACTCTCTGACACTCACTGAAACTCTCAGACACTCTCTTTCACTCTCTGTCACTCTCAGACAATCTCAGACACTCTCTATCACTCTCTGAAACTGTCTATCGCTCTCTGACACTCTCTTACACACTCAATCACACTCTATCACTCTCTGACACACTCTGACTCTCTCTATCACTGTATGACACTCTCTGACACTCTCTATCACTCTCTGTCACTCTCTGACACACTCTGACACTCTCTGACACTCTCAGACCCTCTCTGTCACTCGCTATCACTCTCTGACATTCTCTATCACTCTCTGACACTCTCTATCACTCTCAGACACTCTCTGTCACTCTCTACCCCTCTCTGACACTCTCTATCACTCTCTGACACTCTCTGACACTCTCAGAGACTCTCTATCACTCTCAATCACTCACTGACACTCTCAGACACTCTCTATCACTCTCTGACACTCACTGACACTCTCAGACACTCTCTTTCACTCCCTGTCACTCTCTGTCACTCTCAGACACTCTCAGACACTCTCAGATACTCTGTGACGCACTCTGACACTCTCTATCACTCAATGACGCTCTGCGACACTCTCTATCACTCTCCATCACTCTCTGACACTCTCTGACACACTCAGATACTCTGTGACGCACTCTGACACTCTCTATCACTCTATGACACTCTCTGACGCTCTCTATCACTCTCTATCACTCTCTGACAGTCTCCATCACTCTCTGACACTCTCTATCACTCTCTATCACTCTCTGATACTCTCTATCACTCTCTATCACTCTTTGACACTTTCTGACACTCTCTGACACTCTCTTTCACTCTCTGAAACTCTCTGACACTCTCTGACACTCTCTGACACTCTCAGACTCTATCTCTCTCGATCACTCTCTGACACTCTCTATCACTCTCTATCACTGTCTGACACTCACTATCACTCTCATACACTCTCTATCACTCAATGACACTCTCTGACACTCTCTATCACTCTCTGTCACTCTCTGACACTATCTGACACTCTCTGACACTCTCAGACACTCTCTATCACTCTCTGTCACTCTCAGACACGCTCTATCACACTTTATCGCTCTCTGACTCGCTCTGACACTCTCTATCACTCTCTATTACTCTCTGACACTCCCTGACACTCTCTACCACTCTCGATCACTCTCTGACACTCTCTGACATTCCCTATCACTCTCTATCACTCTCTGACACTCTCTGAAGCATTCTATCACTCTCGATCACTCTCTGACACTCTCTATCACTCTCTGACACTCTCTATCACTCTCTATCACTCTCTGACACTCTCTGACACTCTCTATCACTCTCTGTGGCTCTCTGACACTCTCTGACACTCTCTATCACTCAATGACACTCTCTATCACTCTCCATCACTCTCTGACACTCTCTGACACATTCAGACACTCTCAATCACACTCCGTATCACTCTCTGACACTCTCTGACACTCTCTATCACTCTCTGACACTTTCTGACACTCTCTATTACTCAATAACACTCTGTGACACTCTCTATCCCTCTCTATCACTCTATGACACTCTCTGACGCTATCTATCACTCTCTATCACTCTCTGACACTCTCTGACACACTCTGACACTCTCTATCACTCTCTATCACTCTCTATCACTCTCCGACACTCTGTGACACTCTCTGACACTCTCCATCACTCTCTGACACTCTCTGAAACTCTCTATCACTCTCTATCACTCTCTGACACTCTCCATCACTCTCTGACACTCTCTATCACTCAATGACCCTCTGTGACACTCTCTATCACTCTCCATCACTCTCTGTCACTCTCTATCACTCTCTGACACTCTCTGACACTCTCTATGTATCTCTGACACTCTCTGACACTCTCAGAGGGTCTCTATCACTCTCTATCACTCACTGACACTCTCAGACACCCTCCATCAGTCTCTGACACTCACTGACAGTCTCAGACACTCTATTTCACTCTCAGTCACTCTCAGACACTCTCTATCACTCTCTGACACTCTCTGACACTCTCAGACACTCTCTATCGCTCTCTGACACTCTCTGACACACTCAATCACTCTCTATCACTCTCTGAAACACTCTGACACTCTCTATCACTCTATGACACTCTCTGACACTCTCTATCAATCTCCATCACTCTCTGACACACTCTGACACTCTCTGACACTCTCTGACACTCTCAGACCCACTCTGTCACTCTCTATCACTCTCTGACATTCTCTATCACTCTCTGACACTCTCTATCACTCTCAGACACTCTGTCACTCTCTACCCCTCTCTGACACTCTCTATCACTCTCTGACACTCTCTGACACTCTCAGAGGCTCTCTATCACTCTCAATCACTCACTGACACTCTCAGACACTCTCTATCACTCTCTGACACTCACTGACACTCTCAGACACTCTCTTTCACTCCCTGTCACTCTCTGTCACTCTCCATCACTCTCTGACACTCTCTATCACTCAATGACCCTCTGTGACACTCTCTATCACTCGCCATCACTCTCTGTCACTCTCTATCACTCTCTGACACTCTCTGACACTCTCTATGAATCTCTGACACTCTCTGACACTCTCAGAGGGTCTCTATCACTCTCTATCACTCACTGACACTCTCAGACACCCTCCATCAGTCTCTGACACTCACTGACACTCTCAGACACTCTATTTCACTCTCAGTCACTCTCAGACACTCTCTATCACTCTCTGACACTCTCTGACACTCTCAGACACTCTCTATCACTCTATGACACTCTCTGACACTCTCTATCACTCTCCATCACTCTCTGACACACTCTGACACTCTCTGACACTCTCTGACACTCTCAGACCCTCTCTGTCACTCTCTATCACTCTCTGACATTCTCTATCACTCTCTGACACTCTCTATCACTCTCAGACACTCTCTGTCACTCTCTACCCCTCTCTGACACTCTCTATCACTCTCTGACACTCTCTGACACTCTCAGAGACTCTCTATCACTCTCAATCACTCACTGACACTCTCAGACACTCTCTATCACTCTCTGACACTCACTGACACTCTCAGACACTCTCTTTCACTCCCTGTCACTCTCTGTCACTCTCAGACACTCTCAGACACTCTCAGATACTCTGTGACGCACTCTGACACTCTCTATCACTCAATGACACTCTGCGACACTCTCTATCACTCTCCGTCACTCTCTGACACTCTCTGACACACTCAGATACTCTGTGACGCACTCTGACACTCTCTATCACTCTATGACACTCTCTGACGCTCTCTATCACTCTCTATCACTCTCTGACATTCTCCATCACTCTCTGACACTCTCTATCACTCTCTATCACTCTCTGATACTCTCTATCACTCTCTATCACTCTTTGACACTTTCTGACACTCTCTGACACTCTCTTTCACTCTCTGAAACTCTCTGACACTCTCTGACACTCTCTGACACTCTCAGACTCTATCTCTCTTGATCACTCTCTGACACTCTCTATCACTCTCTATCACTGTCTGACACTCACTATCACTCTCATACACTCTCTATCACTCAATGACACTCTCTGACACTCTCTATCACTCTCTGTCACTCTCTGACACTATCTGACACTCTCTGACACTCTCAGACACTCTCTATCACTCTTTCTCACTCTCTGACACTCACTGACACTCTCAGACACTCTCTGTCACTCTCAGACACGCTCTATCACACTTTATCGCTCTCTGACTCGCTCTGACACTCTCTATCACTCTCTGACACTCTGTATCACTCTCTATTACTCTCTGACACTCCCTGACACTCTCTACCACTCTCGATCACTCTCTGACACTCTCTGACATTCCCTATCACTCTCTATCACTCTCTGACACTCTCTGAAGCATTCTATCACTCTCGATCACTCTCTGACACTCTCTATCACTCTCTGACACTCTCTATCACTCTCTATCACTCTCTGACACTCTCTGACACTCTCTATCACTCTCTGTGGCTCTCTGACACTCTCTGACACTCTCTATCACTCAATGACACTCTCTATCACTCTCCATCACTCTCTGACACTCTCTGACACATTCAGACACTCTCAATCACACTCCGTATCACTCTCTGACACTCTCTGACACTCTCTGACACTCTCTATCACTCTCTGACACTTTCTGACACTCTCTATTACTCAATAACACTCTGTGACACTCTCTATCCCTCTCTATCACTCTATGACACTCTCTGACGCTATCTATCACTCTCTATCACTCTCTGACACTCTCTGACACACTCTGACACTCTCTATCACTCTCTATCACTCTCTATCACTCTCCGACACTCTGTGACACTCTCTGACACTCTCCATCACTCTCTGACACTCTCTGAAACTCTCTATCACTCTCTGACACTCTCCATCACTCTCTGACACTCTCTATCACTCAATGACCCTCTGTGACACTCTCTATCACTCTCCATCACTCTCTGTCACTCTCTATCACTCTCTGACACTCTCTGACACTCTCTATGAATCTCTGACACTCTCTGACACTCTCAGAGGGTCTCTATCACTCTCTATCACTCACTGACATTCTCAGACACCCTCCATCAGTCTCTGACACTCACTGACAGTCTCAGACACTCTATTTCACTCTCAGTCACTCTCAGACACTCTCTATCACTCTCTGACACTCTCTGACACTCTCAGACACTCTCTATCGCTCTCTGACACTCTCTGACACACTCAATCACTCTCTATCACTCTCTGAAACACTCTGACACTCTCTATCACTCTATGACACTCTCTGACACTCTCTATCAATCTCCATCACTCTCTGACACACTCTGACACTCTCTGACACTCTCTGACACTCTCAGACCCACTCTGTCACTCTCTATCACTCTCTGACATTCTCTATCACTCTCTGACACTCTCTATCACTCTCAGACACTCTGTCACTCTCTACCCCTCTCTGACACTCTCTATCACTCTCTGACACTCTCAGAGGCTCTCTATCACTCTCAATCACTCACTGACACTCTCAGACACTCTCTATCACTCTCTGACACTCACTGACACTCTCAGACACTCTCTTTCACTCCCTGTCACTCTCTGTCACTCTCAGACACTCTCAGACACTCTCTATCACTCTCTGACACTGTCTATCTCTCTCTGACACTCTCTGACACACTCAATCACTCTCTATCACTCTCTGACACACTCTGACACTCTCTATCACTCTCTGACACTCTCTGACACTCTCTATCACTCTCTATCACTCTCTATCACTCTCTATCACTCTCTGACACACTATGACACTCTCTGACACTCTCAGACACTCTCGATCACACTCTGACACGGTCTGACACTCTCTGACACTCTCTGACACTCTCTGACACTCTCAAACACACTCCGTATCACTCTCTGACACTCTCTGACACACTCTATCACTCTCTGACACTTTCTGACACTTTCTGACACTCTCTATTACTCAATGACACTCTGTGACACTCTCTATCCCTCTCTATCACTCTATGACACGCTCTGACACTATCTATGACTCTCTATCACTCTCTGACACTCTCTGACACACTCTGACACTCTCTATCACTCTCTATCACTCTCTGACACTTTGTGACAATCTCTGACACTCTCCATCACTCTCTGACACACTCTGAAACTCTCTATCACACTCTATCACTCTCTGACACTCTCTGACACCCTCTGACACACTCTGACACTCTCTGACACTCTCATAGGCTCTCTATCACTCTCTATCACTCTCTGTCACTCTCTATCACTCTCTGACACTCTCTGACACTCTCAGACTCTCTCTATCACTCTTTATCACTCCCTGACACTCTCTGACACTCTCTATCACTCTCTATCATTCTCTGACACTCTCTGACACTCTCTGACACACTCTGACACTCTCAGACACTCTCTGACAATCTCAGACTCTCTCTATCACTCTTTATCACTCCCTGACACTCTCTGACACTCTCTATCACTCTCTGACATTCTCTATCACTCTCTATCACTCTCTGACACTCTCTGAGGCTCTCTATGACTCAATATCACGCTCTGACACTCTCTATCACTCTCTGACACTCTCTGAAACTCTATATCACTCTCTGTCACTTTCTGACACACTCTGACAATCTCTATCACTCAATGACACTCTGTGACACTCTCTATCACTCTCCATCACTCTCTGACACTCTCTGACACACTCAGATACTCTGTGACGCTATCTATCACTCTCTATCACTCTCTGACACTCTCTGATACTCTCTATCACTCTCTATCACTCTTTGACACTTTCTGACGCTCTCTATCACTCTCTATCACTCTCTGACAGTCTCTATCACTCTCTGACACTCTCTTTCACTCTCTGACTCTATCTCTCTCGATCACTCTCTGACACTCTCTATCACTCTCTATCACTGTCTGACACTCACTATCACTCTCATACACTCTCTATCACTCAATGACACTCTCTGACACTCTCTATCACTCTCTGTCACTCTCTGACACTATCTGACACTCTCTGACACTCTCAGACACTCTCTATCACTCTTTCTCACTCTCTGACACTCACTGACACTCTCAGACACTCTCTGTCACTCTCAGACACGCTCTATCACACTTTATCGCTCTCTGACTCGCTCTGACACTCTCTATCACTCTCTGACACTCTGTATCACTCTCTATTACTCTCTGACACTCCCTGACACTCTCTACCACTCTCTATCACTCTCTGACACTCTCTGACATTCCCTATCACTCTCTATCACTCTCTGACACTCTCTGAAGCACTCTATCACTCTCGATCACTCTCTGACACTCTCTATCACTCTCTGACACTCTCTATCACTCTCTGACACTCTCTGACACTCTCTATCACTCTCTGTGGCTCTCTGACACTCTCTGACACTCTCTATCACTCAATGACACTCTCTATCACTCTCCATCACTCTCTGACACTCTCTGACACATTCAGACACTCTCAGACACTCTCAATCACACTCCGTATCACTCTCTGACACTCTCTGACACTCTCTGACACTCTCTATCACTCTCTGACACTTTCTGACACTCTCTATTACTCAATAACACTCTGTGACACTCTCTATCCCTCTCTATCACTCTATGACACTCTCTGACGCTATCTATCACTCTCTATCACTCTCTGACACTCTC
The DNA here is from genome assembly GCF_036365525.1 of Heterodontus francisci. Lineage (NCBI taxonomy): Eukaryota > Metazoa > Chordata > Chondrichthyes > Heterodontiformes > Heterodontidae > Heterodontus > Heterodontus francisci. Next base: position 123,392,274 of record NC_090379.1, on the reverse strand, counting down.
TGACACACTCTGACAATCTCTATCACTCTCTATCACTCTCTATCACTCTCCGACACTCTGTGACACTCTCTGACACTCTCCATCACTCTCTGACACTCTCTGAAACTCTCTATCACTCTCTATCACTCTCTGACACTCTCCATCACTCTCTGACACTCTCTATCACTCAATGACCCTCTGTGACACTCTCTATCACTCTCCATCACTCTCTGTCACTCTCTATCACTCTCTGACACTCTCTGACACTCTCTATGAATCTCTGACACTCTCTGACACTCTCAGAGGGTCTCTATCACTCTCTATCACTCACTGGCACTTTCAGACACCCTCCATCAGTCTCTGACACTCACTGACACTCTCAGACACTCTATTTCACTCTCAGTCACTCTCAGACACTCTCTATCACTCTCTGACACTCTCTGACACTCTCAGACGCTCTCTATCGCTCTCTGACACTCTCTGACACTCTCAATCACTCTCTATCACTCTCTGAAACACTCTGACACTCTCTATCACTCTATGACACTCTCTGACACTCTCTATCACTCTCCATCACTCTATGACACTCTCTGACACTCTCTGACACTCTCAGACCCTCTCTGTCACTCTCTATCACTCTCTGACATTCTCTATCACTCTCTGACACTCTCTATCACTCTCAGACACTCTCTGTCACTCTCTACCCCTCTCTGACACTCTCTATCACTCTCTGACACTCTCTGACACTCTCAGAGGCTCTCTATCACTCTCAATCACTCACTGACACTCTCAGACACTCTCTATCACTCTCTGACACTCACTGACACTCTCAGACACTCTCTTTCACTCCCTGTCACTCTCTGTCACTCTCAGACACTCTCAGACACTCTCTAACACTCTCTGACACTGTCTATCTCTCTCTGACACTCTCTGACACACTCAATCACTCTCTATCACTCTCTGACACACTCTGACACTCTCTATCACTCTCTGACACTCTCTGACACTCTCTATCACTCTCTGACACTCTCTGAAACTCTATATCACTCTCTGTCACTTTCTGACACACTCTGACAATCTCTATCAATCAATGACACTCTGTGACACTCTCTATCACTCTCCATCACTCTCTGACACTCTCTGACACACTCAGATACTCTGTGACGCACTCTGACACTCTCTATCACTCTTTGACACTCTCTGACGCTCTCTATCACTCTCTGACAGTCTCTATCACTCTCTGACACTCTCTATCACTCTCTATCACTCTCTGACACTCTCTGATACTCTCTATCACTCTCTATCACTCTTTGACACTTTCTGACACTCTCTGACACTCTCTTTCACTCTCTGAAACTCTCTGACACTCTCTGACACTCTCTGACACACTCTGACACTCTCAGACACTCTCTGACAATCTCAGACTCTCTCTATCACTCTTTATCACTCCCTGACACTCTCTGACACTCTCAGACACTCTCTGACTATCTCAGACTCTCTCTATCACTCTTTATCACTCTCTGACACTCTCTGACACTCTCTATCACTCTATATCACTCTCTGACACTCTCTGACACTCTCTATCACACTCTATCACTCTCTGACACTCTCTGAGGCTCTCTATGACTCAATATCACGCTCTGACACTCTCTATCACTCTCTGACACTCTCTATCACTCTCTATCACTCTCTGACACTCTCTGAAACTCTATATCACTCTCTGTCACTTTCTGACACACTCTGACAATCTCTATCACTCAATGACACTCTGTGACACTCTCTATCACTCTCCATCACTCTCTGACACTCTCTGACACACTCAGATACTCTGTGACGCACTCTGACACTCTCTATCACTCTATGGCACTCTCTGACGCTCTCTATCACTCTCTATCACTCTCTGACAGTCTCTATCACTCTCTGACACTCTCTATCACTCTCTATCACTCTCTGACACTCTCTGATACTCTCTATCACTCTTTGACACTTTCTGACACTCTCTGACACTCTCTTTCACTCTCTGAAACTCTCTGACACTCTCTGACACTCTCTGACACTCTCAGACTCTATCTCTCTCGATCACTCTCTGACACTCTCTATCACTCTCTATCACTGTCTGACACTCACTATCAATCTCATACACTCTCTATCACTCAATGACACTCTCTGACACTCTCTATCACTCTCTGTCACTCTTTGACACTATCTGACACTCTCTGACACTCTCAGACACTCTCTATCACTCTTTCTCACTCTCTGACACTCACTGACACTCTCAGACACTCTCTGTCACTCTCAGACACGCTCTATCACACTTTATCGCTCTCTGACTCGCTCAGACACTCTCTATGACTCTCTGACACTCTGTATCACTCTCTATCACTCTCTGACACTCCCTGACACTCTCTACCACTCTCTATCACTCTCTGACACTCTCTGACATTCCCTATCACTCTCTATCACTCTCTGACACTCTCTGAAGCACTCTATCACTCTCGATCACTCTCTGACACTCTCTATCACTCTCTGACACTCTCTATCACTCTCTATCACTCTCTGACACTCTCTGACACTCTCTATCACTCTCTGTGGCTCTCTGACACTCTCTGACACTCTCTATCACTCAATGACACTCTCTATCACTCTCCATCACTCTCTGACACTCTCTGACACATTCAGACACTCTCAGACACTCTCAATCACACTCCGTATCACTCTCTGACACTCTCTGACACTCTCTGACACTCTCTATCACTCTCTGACACTTTCTGACACTCTCTATTACTCAATAACACTCTGTGACACTCTCTATCCCTCTCTATCACTCTATGACACTCTCTGACGCTATCTATCACTCTCTATCACTCTCTGACACTCTCTGACACACTCTGACACTCTCTATCACTCTCTATCACTCTCTATCACTCTCTATCACTCTCTGACACTCTGTGACACTCTCTGACACTCTCCATCACTCTCTGACACTCTCTGAAACTCTCTATCACTCTCTATCACTCTCTGACACTCTCCATCTATCTGACACTCTCTATCACTCAATGACCCTCTGTGACACTCTCTATCACTCTCCATCACTCTCTGTCACTCTCTATCACTCTCTGACACTCTCTGACACTCTCTATGAATCTCTGACACTCTCAGAGGGTCTCTATCACTCTCTATCACTCACTGACACTCTCAGACACCCTCCATCAGTCTCTGACACTCACTGACACTCTCAGACACTCTATTTCACTCTCAGTCACTCTCAGACACTCTCTATCACTCTCTGACACTCTCTGACACTCTCAGACACTCTCTATCGCTCTCTGACACTCTCTGACACACTCAATCACTCTCTATCACTCTCTGAAACACTCTGACACTCTCTATCACTCTATGACACTCTCTGACACTCTCTATCACTCTCCATCACTCTCTGACACACTCTGACACTCTCTGACACTCTCTGACACTCTCAGACCCTCTCTGTCACTCTCTATCACTCTCTGACATTCTCTATCACTCTCTGACACTCTCTATCACTCTCAGACACTCTCTGTCACTCTCTACCCCTCTCTGACACTCTCTATCACTCTCTGACACTCTCTGACACTCTCAGAGGCTCTCTATCACTCTCAATCACTCACTGACACTCTCAGACACTCTCTATCACTCTCTGACACTCACTGACACTCTCAGACACTCTCTTTCACTCCCTGTCACTCTCTGTCACTCTCAGACACTCTCAGACACTCTCTATCACTCTCTGACACTGTCTATCTCTCTCTGACACTCTCTGACACACTCAATCACTCTCTATCACTCTCTGACACACTCTGACACTCTCTATCACTCTCTGACACTCTCTGACACTCTCTATCACTCTCTATCACTCTCTATCACTCTCTGACACACTATGACACTCTCTGACACTCTCAGACACTCTCTATCGCACTCTGACACGGTCTGACACTCTCCATCACTCTCTGACACTCACAGACACTCTCGATCACACTCTGACACGGTCTGACACTCTCTGACACTCTCTGACACTCTCTGACACTCTCAATCACACTCCGTATCACTCTCTGACACTCTCTGACACTCTCTATCACTCTCTGACACTTTCTGACACTCTCTATTACTCAATGACACTCTGTGACACTCTCTATCCCTCTCTATCACTCTATGACACTCTCTGACACTATCTATGACTCTCTATCACTCTCTGACACTCTCTGACACACTCTGACACTCTCTATCACTCTCTATCACTCTCTGACACTTTGTGACAATCTCTGACACTCTCCATCACTCTCTGACACACTCTGAAACTCTCTATCACACTCTATCACTCTCTGACACTCTCTGACACCCTCTGACACACTCTGACACTCTCTGACACTCTCTGACACTCTCATAGGCTCTCTATCACTCTCTATCACTCTCTGTCACTCTCTATCACTCTCTGACACTCTCTGACACTCTCTATCACTCTCTGACACTCTCTGACACTCTCAGAGGGTCTCTATCACTCTCTATCACTCACTGACACTCTCAGACACTCTCTATCAGTCTCTGACACTCACTGACACTCTCAGACACTCTCAATCACACTCCGTATCACACTCTGACACTCTCTGACACTCTCTGACACTCTCTATCACTCTCTGACACTTTCTGACACTCTCTATTACTCAATGACACTCTGTGACACTCTCTATCCCTCTCTATCACTCTATGACACTCTCTGACACTATCCATCACTCTCTATCACTCTCTGACTCTCTGACACACTCTGACACTCTCTATCACTCTCTATCACTCTCTATCACTCTCTGACACTTTGTGACAATCTCTGACACTCTCCATCACTCTCTGACACTCTCTGAAAATCTCTATCACTCTCTATCACTCTCTGACACTCTCTGACACCCTCTGACACACTCTGACACTCACTGACACTCTCATAGGCTCTCTATCACTCTCTATCACTCTCTATCACTCTCTGTCACACTCTATCACTCTCTGACACTCTCTGACACTCTCTATCACTCTCTGACACTTTCTGACACTCTCAGAGGGTCTCTATCACTCTCTATCACTCACTGACACTCTCAGACACTCTCTATCACTCTCTATCACTCTCTGACACTCTCAGACACTCTCTATGACTCTCTGACACTCACTGACACTCTGAGACACTCTCTGTCACTCTCTGTCACTCTCTGTCACTCTCAGACACGCTCAGACACTCTCTATCAGTCTCTGACACTCTCCATCACTTTCTGACACTCTCTGACACTCTCTGTTGCTCTCTGACACTCTCACTTACTCTGGCACTATCTGACACTCTCTATCACTCTCTGACACTCTCAGACACTCTCTGTCACTCTCAGACTCTCTCTATCACTCTCTAACGCCCTTTGACGCTCTCAGACACTCTCTGACGCACTCAGACACTCTGTGACACTCTCTGACGCTCTCAGACACTCTCTGACACTCTGACGCTCTCAGACACTCTCAGGCTCTCTCTATCACTCTCAGACACTCTCTATCACTCTCTGACACTCTCTGACGCTCTCAGACACTCTCTGAAATGCTCTAACATTCTTCCTCACTCTCTGACACACTCTGACACTCTTTGACACTCTCAGAAACTCTCTATCACTCTCTATCACTCTCTGACACTCTCTATCACTCAATGACACTCTCTGAAAATCTCTATCACTGTCTATCACTCTCTGACACTCTCTGACACTCTCTGACACACTCAGACACTCTCAGACACTCTCTGACACTCTCAGACACGCTCTATCACTCTTTATCGCTCTCTGACACTCTCTGACACTCTCTATCACTCTCGATCACTCTCTGACACTCTCTATCACACTCTGACACTCTCTATCACTCTCTGACACTCTCTGACACTCTCTATCACTCTCTATCACTCTCTGACACTCTCTGACACTCTCTATCACTCAATGACACTCTCTATCACTCTCCATCACTCTCTGACACTCTCTGACACAATCTGACACTCTCAGACACTCTCAATCACACTCCGTATCACTCTCTGACACTCTCTGACACTCTCTGACACTCTCTATCACTCTCTGACACTTTCTGACACTCTCTATTACTCAATGACACTCTGTGACACTCTCTATTCCTCTCTATCACTCTATGACACTCTCTGACGCTATCTATCACTCTCTATCACTCTCTGACACTCTCTGACACACTCTGACACTCTCTATCACTCTCTATCACTCTCTATCAATCTCTGACACTCTGTGACACTCTCTGACACTCTCCATCACTCTCTGACACTCTCTGAAACTCTCTATCACTCTCTATCACTCTCTGACACTCTCTGACATCCTCTGACACACTCTGACACTCTCTGACACTCTCATAGGCTCTCTATCACTCTCCATCACTCTCTGTCACTCTCTATCGCTCTCTGACACTCTCTGACACTCTCTGACACTCTCTATCACTCTCTGACACTCTCTGACACGCTCAGAGGGTCTCTATCACGCTCTATCACTCACTGACACTCTCAGACACTCTCTATCAGTCTCTGACACTCACTGACACTCTCAGACACTCTCTTTCACTCTCTGTCACTCTCAGACACTCTCAGACACTCTCAGACACTCTCTATCACTCTCTGACACTCTCTATCACTCTCTGACACTCTCTGACACACTCAATCACTCTCTATCACTCTCTGAAACACTCTGACACTCTCTATCACTCTATGACACTCTCTGGCACTCTCTATCACTCTCTGACACACTCTGACTCTCTCTGACACTCTCAGACACTCTCTGTCACTCTCTGTCACTCTCTATCAATCTCTGACACTCTCTATCACTCTCTATCACTCTCTTACACTCTCTATCACTCTCTGACACTCTCTGACACTCTCTATCACACTCTGACACTCTCTGACACTCTCTATCACTCAATGACACACTCTGAAACTGACTATCACTCCCTATCACTCTCTATCACTCTCTGACACTCACTGACACTCTCAGACACTCGCTGTCACTCTCAGACACTCTCTGTCACTCTCTGACACTCTCTGACACTCTCTGACACTCTCTATCACTCTCTGACACTCTCTGTCACTCACTGACACGCTCTTTCACTCTCTGACACTCTCAGAGACTCTCTATCACTCTCTATCACTCTCTGACACTCTCTGACACTCTCTGAATCTCTCTCTCACTCTCTGAAACTCTGACACTCTCAGAGACACTCTATCACTCTCTATCACTCTCTGACATTCTCTATCACTCTCTGACATTCTCAGACTCTCTCTGTCACTCTCTGACACTTCCTATCACTCTCTGACACACTCTGACACTCTCAGACACTCTCTATCACACTCCGTATTACTCTCTGACACTCTCTATCACTCTCTGACACTCTCTGTAACTCTCTATCACTCTCTGACACTCTCTATCACTCTCTATCACTCTCTATTACTCTCTGACACACTCTGACACTCTCTATCACTCACTTTCACTCTCTGACACTCTCTGACACTCTCTATCACTCTCTATCAATCTCTGACACTCTCTGACACTCTCTATTAATCAATGACACTCTGTGACACTCTCTATCACTCTCCATCACTCTCTGACACTCTCTGACACATTCAGACACTCTCAGACACTCTCAATCACACTCCGTATCACTCTCTGACACTCTCTGACACTCTCTGACACTCTCTATCACTCTCTGACACTTTCTGACACTCTCTATTACTCAATGACACTCTGTGATACTCTCGATCCCTCTCTATCACTCGATGACACTCTCTGACGCTATCTATCACTCTCTATCACTCTCTGACACTCTCTGACACTCTCTATCACTCTCTATCACTCTCTGACACTTTGTGACAATCTCTGACACTCTCCATCACTCTCTGACACTCTCTGAAACTCTCTATCACACTCTGACACTCTCTGACACCCTCTGACACACTCTGACACTCACTGACACTCTCATAGGCTCACTATCACTCTCTATCACTCTCTGTCACACTCTATCACTCTCTGACACTCTCTATCACTCTCTGACACTCTCTGACACTCTCAGAGGGTCTCTATCACTCTCTATCACTCACTGACACTCTCAGACACTCTCTCTCACTCTCTATCACTCTCTGACACTCTCAGACACTCTCTATCACTCTCTGACACTCACTGACACTCTGAGACACTCTCTGTCACTCTCTGTCACTCTCTGTCACTCTCAGACACGCTCAGACACTCTCTATCACTCTCTGACACTCTCCATCACTTTCTGACACTCTCTGACACTCTCTGTCGCTCTCTGACACTCTCACACACTCTGGCACTATCGGACACTCTCTATCACTCTCTGACACTCTCAGACACTCTCTGTCACTCTCAGACACTCCCTATCACACTCTAACGCTCTTTGACGCTCTCAGACACTCTCTGACGCACTCAGACACTCTGTGACACTCTCTGACGCTCTCAGACACTCTCTGACACTCTCTGACACTCTCAGACACTCTCAGACTCTCTCCATCACTCTCAGACACTCTCTATCACTCTCTGACACTCTCTGACGCTCTCAGACACTCTCTGAAACGCTCAAACATTCTTCATCACTCTCTGACACACTCTGACACTCTTTGACACTCTCAGAAACTCTCTATCACTCTCTATCACTCTCTGACACTCTCTATCACTCAATGACACTCTCTGAAAATCTCTATCACTGTCTATCACTCTCTGACACTCTCTGACACACTCAGACACTCTCAGACACTCTCTGACACTCTCAGACACGCTCTATCACTCTTTATCGCTCTCTGACACTCTCTATCACTCTCTGACACTCTGTATCACTCTCTGACACTCCCTGACAGTCTCTACCACTCTCTATCACTCTCTGACACTCTCTGACACTCCCTATCACTCTCTATCACTCTCTGACACTCTCTGAAGCTCTCTATCACTCTCGATCACTCTCTGACACTCTCTATCACTCTCTGACACTCTCTATCACTCTCTGACACTCTCTGACACTCTCTATCACTCTCTGACACTCTCTGACACTCTCTATCACTCAATGACACTCTCTATCACTCTCCATCACTCTCTGACACTCTCTGACACACTCTGACACTCTCAGACACTCTCAATCACACTCCGTATCACTCTCTGACACTCTCTGACACTCTCTGACTCTCTCTATCACTCTCTGACACTCTCTATTACTCAATGACACTCTGTGACTCTCTCTATCACTCTCTATCACTCTATGACACTCTCTGACGCTATCTATCACTCTCTATCACTCTCTGACACTCTCTGACACATTCTGACACTCTCTATCACTCTATATCACTCTCTATCACTCTCTGACACTCTGTGACACTCTCTGACACTCTCCATCACTCTCTGACACTCTCTGAAACTCTCTATCACTCTCTATCACTCTCTGACACTCTCTGACACCCTCTGACACACTCTGACACTCTCTGACACTCTCTGACACTCTCATAGGCTCTCTATCACTCTCCATCACTCTCTGTCACTCTCTATCACTCTCTGACACTCTCTGACACTCTCTATCACACTCTGACACTCTCTGACACTCTCAGAGGGTCTCTATCACTCTCTATCACTCACTGACACTCTCAGACACTCTCCATCAGTCTCTGACACACTCAATCACTCTCTATCACTCTCTGAAACACTCTGACACACTATCACTCTCTGACACACTCTGACAGTCTCTGACACTCTCTGACACTCTCTATCACTCTCTTACACTCTCTATCACTCTCTGACACTCTCTGACACTCTCTATCACACTCTGACACTCTCTGACACTCTATATCACTCAATGACACACTCTGAAACTGTCTATCACTCCCTATTACTCTCTATCACTCTCTGACACTCACTGACACTCTCAGACACTCGCTGTCACTCTCAGACACTCTCTATCACTCTCTGACACTCTCTGTCACTCTCTGACACTCTCTTTCGCTCTCTGACACTCTCTGACACTCTCAGAGACTCTCTATCACTCTCTATCACTCTCTGACACTCTCTGACACTCTCAGAATCTCTCTCTCACTCTCTGAAACTCTCTGACACTCTCAGAGACTCTCTATCACCCTCTATCACTCTCTGACATTCTCTATCACTCTCTGACATTCTCAGACTCTCTCTGTCACTCTCTGACACTCCCTATCACTCTCTGACACTCTCTGACACTCTCTATCACTCTCTGACACTCTCTGACACTCTCTATCACTCAATGACCCTCTGTGACACTCTCTATCACACTCCATCACTCTCTGACACTCTCTGACACACTCTGACACTCTCAGACACTCTCTATCACACTCTCTATCACTCTCTGACACTCTCTGTAACTCTCTATCACTCTCTGACACTCTCTATCACTCTCTATCACTCTCTGACACACTCTGACACTCTCTATCACTCTCTTTCACTCTCTGACACTCTCTGACACTCTCAATCACTCTCTGACACTCTCAATCACTCTCTATCAATCTCTGACACTCTCTGACACTCTCTATTAATCAATGACACTCTGTGACACTCTCTATGACTCTCTGAAACTCTCTGACACACTCTGACGCTCTCTATCACTCTCTATCACTCTCTGACACTCTCTGACACTCTCTGCGACTCTCCATCACTCTATGACACTCTCTGACACTCTCTATCACTCTCTATCACTCTCTATCACTCTCTGACACTCTCTAGCACTCTCTTACACTCTCTGACACTCTCTATCACTCTCTGACACTCACTGACACACTCAGACACTCTCTGCCACTCACTATCACTCTCTGACTCTCTCTATCACTCTCTGAATCTCTCTGACACTCTCAGAGGCTCTCTATCACTCTCTATCACTCACTGACACTCTCAGACACTCTCTATCACTCTCTGACACTCACTGACACTCTCAGACACTCCCTTTCACTCTCTGTCACTCTCAGACAATCTCAGACACTCTCTATCACTCTCTGAAACTGTCTATCGCTCTCTGACACTCTCTGACACACACAATCACACTCTATCACTCTCTGACACACTCTGACACTCTCTGACACTCTCAGACCCTCTCTGTCACTCTTTATCACTCTCTGACATTCTCTATCACTCTCTGACACTCTCTATCACTCTCAAACACTCTCTGTCACTCTCTACCACTCTCTGACACTCTCTATCACTCTCTGACACTCTCTGACACTCTCTGACACTCTCAGAGGCTCTCTATCACTCTCAATCACTCACTGACACTCTCAGACACTCTCTATCACTCTCTGACACTCACTGAAACTCTCAGACACTCTCTTTCACTCTCTGTCACTCTCAGACACTCTCAGACACTCTCTATCACTCTCTGACACTGTATATCTCTCTCTGACACTCTCTATCGCTCTCTGACACTCTCTGACACACTCAATCACTCTCTATCACTCTCTGACACACTCTGACACCCTCTATCACTCTCTGACACTCTCTGACACTCTCTATCACTCTCTATCACTCTCTATCACTCTCTGACACACTCTGACACTCTCTGACACTCTCAGACACTCTCTATCACACTCTGACACGGTCTGACACTCTCCATCACTCTCTGACACTCTCTGACACTCTCAGACATTCTCAATCACACTCCGTATCACTCTCTGACACTCTCTGACACTCTCTATCACTCTCTGGCGCTTTCTGACACTCTCTATTACTCAACGACACTCTGTGACACTCTCTATCCCTCTCTATCAATCTATGGCACTCTCTGACGCTATCTATCACTCTCTATCACTCTCTGACACTCTCTGACACACTCTGACACTCTCTATCACTCTCTGTCACTCTCTGACACTTTGTGACAATCTCTGACACTCTCCATCACTCTCTGACACTCTCTGAAACTCTCTATCACTCTCTATCACTCTCTGACACTCTCTGACACCCTCCGACACACTCTGACACTCTCTGACACTCTCTGTCACTCTCTATCACTCTCTGACACTCTCTGACACTCTCTATCACTCTCTGACACTCTCTGACACTCTCAGAGGTTCTCTATCACTCTCTATCACTCACTGACACTCTCAGAGACTCTCTATCAGTCTCTGACACTCACTGACACTCTCAGACGCTCTCTTTCACTCTCCGTCACTCTCAGACACTCTCAGACACTCTCTATCGCTCTCTGACACTCTCTATCACTCTCTGACACTCTCTATCACTCTCTGACACTCTCTATCGCTCTCTGGCACTCTCTGACACACTCAATCACTCTCTATCACTCTCTGAAACACTCTGACACTCTCTATCACTCTCAGACACTCTCTGTCACTCTCTGTCACTCTCTGACACTCTCTATCACTCTCTGACACTCTCTGACACTCTCAGAGGTTCTCTATCACTCTCAATCACTCACTGACACTCTCAGACACTCTCTATCACTCTCTGACACTCACTGACACTCTCAGACACTCTCTTTCACTCTCTGTCACTCTCAGACACTCTCTTGCACTCTCTGACACTGTCTATCTCTCTCTGACACTCTCTATTGCTCTCTGACACTTTCTGACACACTCAATCACTCTCTATCACTCTCTGACACACTCTGACACTCTCTATCACTCTCTGACACACTCTGACACTCTCTATCACTCTATGACACTCTGTGACACTCTCTATCACTCTCTATCACTCTCAATCACTCTCTGACACACTCTGACACTCTCTGACACTCTCAGACACTCTCTATCACACTCTGACACGGTCTGACAGTCTCCATCACTCTCTGACACTCTCTGACACTCTCAGACACTCTCAATCACACTCCGTATCACTCTCTGACACTCTCTGACGCTATCTATCACTCTCTATCACTCTCTGACACTCTCTGACACACTCTGACACTCTCTATCACTCTCTATCACTCTCTAACACTCTCTGACACTTTGTGACAATCTCTGACACTCTCCATCACTCTCTGACACTCTCTGAAACTCTCTATCACTCTCTATCACTCTCTGACAATCTCTGACACCCTCTGACACACTCTGACACTCACTGACACTCTCATAGGCTCTCTATCACTCTCTATCACTCTCTGTCACTCTCTATCACACTCTGACACTCTCTGACACTCTCTCTCACTCTCTGACACTCTCTGACACTCTCAGAGGGTCTCTATCACTCTCTACCACTCACTGACACTCTCAGACACTCTTTATCAGTCTCTGACACTCACTGACACTCTCAGACACTCTCTTTCACTCTCTGTAACTCTCAGACACTCTCAGACACTCTCTATCGCTCTCTGACACTCTCTATCGCTCTCTGACACTCTCTATCACTCTCAGACACTCTCTATCGCTTTCTGACACTCTCTGACACACTCAATCACTCTCTATCACTCTCTGAAATACTCTGACACTCTCTATCACTCTATGACACTCTCTGACACTCTCGATCACTCTCTATCACTCTCTGACACACTCTGACACTCTCTGACACTCTCAGACACTCTCTGTCACTCTCTGTCACTCTCTATCAATCTCTGACACTCTCTATCACTCTCTGTCACTCTCTTACACACTCTATCACTCTCTGACACTCTCTGACAATCTCGATCACACTCTGACACTCTCTGACACTCTCTATCACTCAATGACACACTCTGAAACTGTCTATCACTCCCTATCACTCTCTATCACTCTCTGACACTCACTGACACTCTCAGACACTCGCTGTCACTCTCAGACATTCTCAGACACTCTCTATCACTCTCTGACACTCTCTATCACTCACTGACACTCTCTTTCGCTCTCTGACACTCTCTGACACTCTCAGAGACTCTCTATCACACTCTCTCACTCTCTGAAACTTTCTGACACTCTCAGAGACTCTCTATCACTCTCTATCACTTTCTGACATTCTCTATCACTCTCTGACATTCTCAGACTCTCTCTGTCACTCTCTGACACTCCCTATCACTCTCTGACACTCTCTGACACTCTCTATCACTCTCTGACACTCTCTGACACTCTCTATCACTCAATGACCCACTGTGACACACTCTATCACACTCCATCGCTCTCTGACACTCTCTGACACACTCTGACACTCTCAGGCACTCTCTATCACACTCCGTATCACTCTCTGACACTCTCTGACACTCTCTATCACTCTCTGACACTCTCTGACTCTCTCTATCACTCTCTATCACTCTCTGACACACTCTGACACTCTCTGTCACTCTCTGACACACTCTGACACTCTCTGACACTCTCTATCAATCTCTGACACTCTCTGACACTCTCTATTAATCAATGACACTCTGTGACACTCTCTATGACTCTCTATCACTCTCTGAAACTCTCTGACACACTCTGACACTCTCTATCACTCTCTATCACTCTCTGACACTCTCTGACACTCTCTGACACTCTCCATCACTCTATGACACTCTCTGAGACTCTCTATCACTCACTGACACTCTCTATCACTCTCTGACACTCACTGACACTCTCAGACACTCTTTGCCACTCACTATCACTCTCTGACACTCTCTATCACTCTCTGAATCTCTCTGACACTCTCAGAGGCTCTCTATCACTCTCTATCACTCACTGACACTCTCAGAAACTCTCTATCACTCTCTATCACTCACTGACACTCTCAGACACTCTCTTTCACTCTCTGTCACTCTCAGACAATCTCAGACACTCTCTATCACGCTCTGAAACTGTCTATCGCTCTCTGACACTCTCTGACACACTCAGTCACACTCTATCACTCTCTGACACACTCTGACACTCTCTATCACTCTATGACACTCTCTGACACTCTCTATCACTCTCTGTCACTCTCTGACACACTCTGACACTCTCTGACACTCTCAGACCCTCTCTGTCACTCTCTATCACTCTCTGACACTCTCTATCACTCTCTGACACTCTCTATCACTCTCAGACACTCTCTATCACTCACTATCACTCTCTGACACTCTCTATCACTCTCTGACACTCTCTGACACTCTCAGTGGCTCTCTATCACTCTCTGTCACTCATTGACACTCTCAGACACTCTCTATCACTCTCTGACACTCACTGACACTCTCAGACACTCTCTTTCACTCTCTGTCACTCTCAGGCACTCTCAGACACTCTCTATCTCTCTCTGACACTCTCTATCGCTCTCGACACTATCTGACTCACTCAATCACTCTCTATCACTCTCTGACACTCTCTATCACTCTATGACACTCTCTGACACTCTCTATCACGCTCTATCACTCTCTGACACACTCTGACACTCTCTGACACTCTCAGACACTCTCTCTCACACTCTGACACTGTCTGACACTCTCTATCACTCAATGACACACTCTGAAAATCTCTATCACTCTCTATCACTCTCTATCACTCTCAGACACTCACTGACACTCTCAGACACTCTCTATCACTCTCTGACACTCTCTGTCACTCTCTGACACTCTCTATCAATCTCTGACCCTCTCTATCACTCTCTATCACTCTCTTACACTCTCTATCACTCTCTGACATTCTCAGACTCTCTCTGTCACTCTCTGACACTCCCTATCACTCTCTGGCACTCTCTGACACTCTCTATCACTCTCTGACGCTCTCTGACACTCTCTATCACTCAATGACCCTCTGTGACACTCTCTATCACTCTCCATCACTCTCTGACACTCTCTGACACACTCTGACACTCTCAGGCACTCTCTATCACACTCCATATCACTCTCTGACACTCTCTGACACTCTCTATCACTCTCTGACACTCTCTGTAACTCTCTAACTCTCTGACTCTCTCTATCACTCTCTTTCACTCTCTGACACTCTCTATCACTCTCTATGAATCTCTGACACTCTCTGACACTCTCTATTAATCAATGACACTCTCTGACACTCTCTATTAATCAATGACACTCTGTGACACTCTCTATGACTCTCTATCACTCTCTGAAACTCTCTGACACACTCTGACACTCTCTATCACTCTCTATCACTCTCTGACACTCTCTGACACTCTCTATGAATCTCTGACACTCTCTATCACTCTCTATGAATCTCTGACACTCTCTGACACTCTCTATTAATCAATGACACTCTGTGACACTCTCTATGACTCTCTATCACTCTCTGAAACTCTCTGACAAACTCTGACACTCTCCATCACTCTATGACACTCTCTGACACTCTCTATCACTCTCTATCACTCTGACACTCTCTATCACTCTCTGACACTCACTGACACTCTCAGACACTCTCTGCCACTCACTATCACTCTCTGACACTCTCTATCACTCTCTGAATCTCTCTGACACTCTCAGAGGCTCTCTATCACTCTCTATCACTCACTGACAATCTCAGACACTCTCTATCACTCTCTGACACTCACTGACACTCTCAGACACTCTATTTCACTCTCTGTCACTCTCAGACAATCTCAGACACTCTCTATCACTCTCTGAAACTGTCTAAAGCTCTCTGACACTCTCTGACACACTCAATCACACTCTATCACTCTCTGACACACTCTGACACTCTCTATCACTCTCTGACACTCTCAGAGGGTCTCTATCACTGTCTATCACTCACTGACACTCTCAGACACTCTCTATCAGTCTCTGACACTCACTGACACTCTCAGGCACTCTCTTTCACTCTCTGTCACTCTCAGACACTCTCAGACACTCTATATCGCTCTCTGACACTCTCTATCGCTCTCTGACAGTCTCTGACACACTCAGTCACTCTCTATCACTCTCTGAAACACTCTGACACTCTCTATCACTCTATGACCCTCTCTGACACTCTCTATCACTCTCTATCACTCTCTGACACACTCTGACACTCTCTGACAATCTCAGACACTCTCTGTCACTCTCTGTCACTCTCTATCAATCTCTGACACTCTCTATCACTCTCTATCACTCTCTTACACACTCTATCACTCTCTGACAATCTCGATCACACTCTGACACTCTCTGACACTCTATATCACTCAATGACACACTCTGAAACTGTCTATCACTCTCTATCATTCTCTGACACTCACTGACACTCTCAGACACTCGCTGTCACTTTCGGACACTCTCTGTCACTCTCAGACACTCTCAGACACTCTCTATCACTCTCTGACACTCTCTATCACTCACTGACACTCTCTTTCGCTCTCTTTCACTCTCTGACACTCTCAGAGACTCTCTATCACTCTCTATCACTCTCTGACACTCTCTGACACTCTCAGAATCACTCTCTCACTCTCTGAAACTCTCTCACACTCTCAGAGACTCTCTATCACTCTCTATCACTCTCTGACATTCTCTATCACTCTCTGACATTCTCAGACTCTCTCTGTCACTCTCTGACACTCCCTATCACTCTCTGACACTCTCTGACACTCTCTATCACTCTCTGACACTCTCTGACAGTCTCTATCACTCAATGACCCTCTGTGACACTCTCTATCACTCTCCATCACTCTCTGACACTCTCTGACACACTCTGACACTCTCAGGCACTCTCTATCACACTCCGTATCACTCTCTGACACTCTCTGACACTCTCTATCACTCTCTGACACTCTCTGACACTCTCTAACTCTCTCTGACTCTCTCTATCACTCTCTATCACTCTCTGACAAACTCTGACACTCTCTATCACTCTCTTTCACTCTCTGACACTCTCTGACACTCTCTATCACTCTCTATCAATCTCTGACACTCTCTATTAATCAATGACACTCTGTGACACTCTCTATGACTCTCTATCACTCTCTATCACTCTCTGACACTCTCTGACACTCTCCATCACTCTATGACACTCTCTGACACTCTCAGACACTCTCTGCCACTCACTATCACTCTCTGACACTCTCTATCACTCTCTGAATCTCTCTGACACTCTCAGAGGCTCTCTATCACTCTCTATCACTCACTGACACTCTCAGAAACTCTCTATCACTCTCTGACACTCACTGACACTCTCAGACACTCTATTTCACTCTCTGTCACTCTCAGACAATCTCAGACACTCTCTATCACTCTCTGAAACTGTCTATCGCTCTCTGACACTCTCTGACACACTCAGTCACACTCTATCACTCTCTGACACACTGTGACACTCTCTATCACTCTCAGACACTCTCTGACACTCTCTGACACTCTCAGACCCTCTCTGTCACTCTCTATCACTCTCTGACACTCTCTATCACTCTCTGACAATCTCTATCACTCTCAGACACTCTCTATCACTCTATATCACTCTCTGACACTCTCTATCACTCTCTGATACTCTCTGACACTCTCAGTTGCTCTCTATCACTCTCTATCACTCACTGACACTCTCAGACACTCTCTATCACTCTCTGACACTCACTGACACTCTCAGACACTCTCAGACACTCTCTTTCACTCTCTGTCACTCTCAGACACTCCCAGACACTCTCTATCACTCTCTGACACTCTCTATCTCTCTCTGACACTCTCTATCGCTCTCTGACACTATCTGACACAATCAATCACTCTCTATCACTCTCTGACACACTCTGACACTCTCTATCACTCTATGACTCTCTCTGACACTCTCTATCACGCTCTATCACTCTCTGACACACTCTGACACTCTCTGACACACTCAGACACTCTCTATCACACTCTGACACTGTCTGACACTCTCTATCACTCAATGACACACTCTGAAACACTCTATCACTCTCTATCACTCTCAGACACTCACTGACACTCTCAGACACTCTCTGTCACTCTCAGACACTCTCTAACATTCTCTGACACTCTCTGTCACTCTCTGACACTCTCTATCACTCTCAGACACTCTCTGTCATTCTCTATCACTCTCTGACACTTTCTATCACTCTCTGACACTCTCTGACACTCTCAGAGGCTCTCTATCACTCTCTATCACTCACTGATACTCTCAGACACTCTCTATCACTCTCTGACACTCACTGACACTCTCAGACACTCTCTATCACTCTCTGCCACTCTCTATCTCTCTCTGACACTCTCTATCGCTCTCTGACACTCTCAATCACTCTCTATCACTCTCTGACACACTCTGACACTCTCTATCACTATATGACACTCTCTGACACTCTCTATCACTCTCTATCACTCTCTGACACACTCTGACACTCTCTGACACTCTCAGACACTCTCTGTCACTCTCTGACACTCACTGACACTCTCAGACACTCTCTTTCACTCTCTGTCACTCTCAGACAATCTCAGACACTCTCTATCACTCTCTGAAACTGTCTATCGCTCTCTGACACTCTCTGACACACTCAATCACACTCTATCACTCTCTGACACACTCTGACACTCTCTATCACTCTCTGACACTCTCAGAGGGTCTCTATCACTGTCTATCACTCACTGACACTCTCAGACACTCTCTATCAGTCTCTGACACTCACTGACACACTCAGGCACTCTCTTTCACTCTCTGTCACTCTCAGACACTCTCAGACACTCTATATCGCTCTCTGACACTCTCTATCGCTCTCTGACACTCTCTATCACTCTCTGACACTCTCTATCGCTCTCTGACACTCTCTGACACACTCAGTCACTCTCTATCACTCTCTGAAACACTCTGACACTCTCTATCACTCTATGACCCTCTCTGACACTCTCTATCACTCTCAATCACTCTCTGGCACACTCTGACACTCTCTGACAATCTCAGACACTCTCTGTCACTCTCTGTCACTCTCTATCAATCTCTGACACTCTCTATCACTCTCTATCACTCTTTTACACACTCTATCACTCTCTGACAATCTCGATCACACTCTGACACTCTCTGACACTCTCTATCACTCAATGACACACTCTGAAACTGTCTATCACTCTCTATCACTCTCTGACACTCACTGACACTCTCAGACACTCGCTGTCACTTTCGGACACTCTCTGTCACTCTCAGACACTCTCAGACACTCTCTATCACTCTCTGAGACTCTCTATCACTCACTGACACTCTCTTTCGCTCTCTGACACTCTCTGACACTCTCAGGGACTCTCTATCACTCTCTATCACTCTCTGACACTCTCTGACACTCTTAAAATCACTCTCTCACTCTATGAAACTCTCTGACACTCTCAGAGACTCTCTATCACTCTCTATCACTCTCTGACATTCTCTATCACTCTCTGACATTCTCAGACTCTCTCTGTCACTCTCTGACACTCCCTATCACTCTCTGACACTCTCTGACACTCTCTATCACTCTCTGACACTCTCTGACAGTCTCTATCACTCAATGACCCTCTGTGACACTCTCTATCACTCTCCATCACTCTCTGACACTCTCTGACACACTCTGACACTCTCAGGCACTCTCTATCACACTCCGTATCACTCTCTGACACTCTCTGACACTCTCTATCACTCTCTGACACTCTCTGACACTCTCTAACTCTCTCTGACTCTCTCTATCACTCTCTATCACTCTCTGACACACTCTGACACACTCTATCACTCTCTTTCACTCTCTGAAACTCTCTGACACTCTCTATCACTCTCTATCAATCTCTGACACTCTCTATTAATCAATGACACTCTGTGACACTCTCTATGACTCTCTATCACTCTCTGAAACTCTCTGACACACTCTGACACTCTCTATCACTCTCTATCACTCTCTGACACTCTCTGACACACTCTGACACTCTCCATCACTCTATGACACTCTCTGACACTCTCTACCACTCTCTATCACTCTCTGACACTCTCTATCACTCTCTGACACTCACTGACACTCTCAGACACTCTCTGCCACTCACTATCACTCTCTGACACTCTCTTTCACTCTCTGAATCTCTCTGACACTCTCAGAGGCTCTCTATCACTCTCTATCACTCACTGACACTCTCAGAAACTCTCTATCACTCTCTGACACTCACTGACACTCTCAGACACTCTCTTTCACTCTCTGTCACTCTCAGACAATCTCAGACACTCTCTATCACTCTCTGAAACTGTCTATCGCTCTCTGACACTCTCTGACACACTCAGTCACACTCTATCACTCTCTGACACACTGTGACACTCTCTATCACTCTCAGACACTCTCTGACACTCTCTGACACTCTCTGACACTCTCAGACCCTCTCTGTCACTCTCTATCACTCTCTGACACTCTCTATCACTCTCTGACAATCTCTATCACTCTCAGACACTCTCTATCACTCTCTATCACTCTCTGACACTCTCTATCACTCTCTGATACTCTCTGACACTCTCAGTTGCTCTCTATCACTCTCTATCACTCACTGACACTCTCAGACACTCTCTATCACTCTCTGACACTCACTGACACTCTCAGACACTCTCTTTCACTCTCTGTCACTCTCAGACACTCCCTGACACTCTCTATCACTCTCTGACACTCTCTATCTCTCTCTGACACTCTCTATCGCTCTCTGACACTATCTGACACAATCAATCACTCTCTATCACTCTCTGACACACTCTGACACTCTCTATCACTCTATGACTCTCTCTGACACTCTCTATCACGCTCTATCACTCTCTGACACACTCTGACACTCTCTGACACACTCAGACACTCTCTATCACACTCTGACACTGTCTGACACTCTCTATCACTCAATGACACACTCTGAAACTCTCTATCACTCTCTATCACTCTCAGACACTCACTGACACTCTCTATCACTCTCTGACACTCTCTATCACTCACTGACACTCTCTTTCGCTCTCTGACACTCTCTGACACTCTCAGAGACTCTCTATCACACTCTCTCACTCTCTGAAACTTTCTGACACTCTCAGAGACTCTCTATCACTCTCTATCACTTTCTGACATTCTCTATCACTCTCTGACATTCTCAGACTCTCTCTGTCACTCTCTGACACTCCCTATCACTCTCTGACACTCTCTGACACTCTCTATCACTCTCTGACACTCTCTGACACTCTCTATCACTCAATGACCCACTGTGACACACTCTATCACACTCCATCGCTCTCTGACACTCTCTGACACACTCTGACACTCTCAGGCACTCTCTATCACACTCCGTATCACTCTCTGACACTCTCTGACACTCTCTATCACTCTCTGACACTCTCTGACTCTCTCTATCACTCTCTATCACTCTCTGACACACTCTGACACTCTCTGTCACTCTCTGACACACTCTGACACTCTCTGACACTCTCTATCAATCTCTGACACTCTCTGACACTCTCTATTAATCAATGACACTCTGTGACACTCTCTATGACTCTCTATCACTCTCTGAAACTCTCTGACACACTCTGACACTCTCTATCACTCTCTATCACTCTCTGACACTCTCTGACACTCTCTGACACTCTCCATCACTCTATGACACTCTCTGAGACTCTCTATCACTCACTGACACTCTCTATCACTCTCTGACACTCACTGACACTCTCAGACACTCTTTGCCACTCACTATCACTCTCTGACACTCTCTATCACTCTCTGAATCTCTCTGACACTCTCAGAGGCTCTCTATCACTCTCTATCACTCACTGACACTCTCAGAAACTCTCTATCACTCTCTATCACTCACTGACACTCTCAGACACTCTCTTTCACTCTCTGTCACTCTCAGACAATCTCAGACACTCTCTATCACGCTCTGAAACTGTCTACCGCTCTCTGACACTCCCTGACACACTCAGTCACACTCTATCACTCTCTGACACACTCTGACACTCTCTATCACTCTATGACACTCTCTGACACTCTCTATCACTCTCTGTCACTCTCTGACACACTCTGACACTCTCTGACACTCTCAGACCCTCTCTGTCACTCTCTATCTCTCTCTGACTCTCTCTATCACTCTCTATCACTCTCTGACACACTCTGACACTCTCTGTCACTCTCTGACACACTCTGACACACTCTGACACACTCTATCACTCTCTTTCACTCTCTGAAACTCTCTGACACTCTCTATCACTCTCTATCAATCTCTGACACTCTCTATTAATCAATGACACTCTGTGACACTCTCTATGACTCTCTATCACTCTCTGAAACTCTCTGACACACTCTGACACTCTCTATCACTCTCTATCACTCTCTGACACTCTCTGACACACTCTGACACTCTCCATCACTCTATGACACTCTCTGACACTCTCTACCACTCTCTATCACTCTCTGACACTCTCTATCACTCTCTGACACTCACTGACACTCTCAGACACTCTCTGCCACTCACTATCACTCTCTGACACTCTCTTTCACTCTCTGAATCTCTCTGACACTCTCAGAGGCTCTCTATCACTCTCTATCACTCACTGACACTCTCAGAAACTCTCTATCACTCTCTGACACTCACTGACACTCTCAGACACTCTCTTTCACTCTCTGTCACTCTCAGACAATCTCAGACACTCTCTATCACTCTCTGAAACTGTCTATCGCTCTCTGACACTCTCTGACACACTCAGTCACACTCTATCACTCTCTGACACACTGTGACACTCTCTATCACTCTCAGACACTCTCTGACACTCTCTGACACTCTCTGACACTCTCAGACCCTCTCTGTCACTCTCTATCACTCTCTGACACTCTCTATCACTCTCTGACAATCTCTATCACTCTCAGACACTCTCTATCACTCTCTATCACTCTCTGACACTCTCTATCACTCTCTGATACTCTCTGACACTCTCAGTTGCTCTCTATCACTCTCTATCACTCACTGACACTCTCAGACACTCTCTATCACTCTCTGACACTCACTGACACTCTCAGACACTCTCTTTCACTCTCTGTCACTCTCAGACACTCCCTGACACTCTCTATCACTCTCTGACACTCTCTATCTCTCTCTGACACTCTCTATCGCTCTCTGACACTATCTGACACAATCAATCACTCTCTATCACTCTCTGACACACTCTGACACTCTCTATCACTCTATGACTCTCTCTGACACTCTCTATCACGCTCTATCACTCTCTGACACACTCTGACACTCTCTGACACACTCAGACACTCTCTATCACACTCTGACACTGTCTGACACTCTCTATCACTCAATGACACACTCTGAAACTCTCTATCACTCTCTATCACTCTCAGACACTCACTGACACTCTCTATCACTCTCTGACACTCTCTATCACTCACTGACACTCTCTTTCGCTCTCTGACACTCTCTGACACTCTCAGAGACTCTCTATCACACTCTCTCACTCTCTGAAACTTTCTGACACTCTCAGAGACTCTCTATCACTCTCTATCACTTTCTGACATTCTCTATCACTCTCTGACATTCTCAGACTCTCTCTGTCACTCTCTGACACTCCCTATCACTCTCTGACACTCTCTGACACTCTCTATCACTCTCTGACACTCTCTGACACTCTCTATCACTCAATGACCCACTGTGACACTCTCTATCACTCTCTATCACTCTCTGACACTCTCTGACACTCTCTGACACTCTCCATCACTCTATGACACTCTCTGAGACTCTCTATCACTCACTGACACTCTCTATCACTCTCTGACACTCACTGACACTCTCAGACACTCTTTGCCACTCACTATCACTCTCTGACACTCTCTATCACTCTCTGAATCTCTCTGACACTCTCAGAGGCTCTCTATCACTCTCTATCACTCACTGACACTCTCAGAAACTCTCTATCACTCTCTATCACTCACTGACACTCTCAGACACTCTCTTTCACTCTCTGTCACTCTCAGACAATCTCAGACACTCTCTATCACGCTCTGAAACTGTCTATCGCTCTCTGACACTCTCTGACACACTCAGTCACACTCTATCACTCTCTGACACACTCTGACACTCTCTATCACTCTATGACACTCTCTGACACTCTCTATCACTCTCTGTCACTCTCTGACACACTCTGACACTCTCTGACACTCTCAGACCCTCTCTGTCACTCTCTATCACTCTCTGACACTCTCTATCACTCTCTGACACTCTCTATCACTCTCAGACACTCTCTATCACTCACTATCACTCTCTGACACTCTCTATCACTCTCTGACACTCTCTGACACTCTCAGTGGCTCTCTATCACTCTCTGTCACTCATTGACACTCTCAGACACTCTCTATCACTCTCTGACACTCACTGACACTCTCAGACACTCTCTTTCACTCTCTGTCACTCTCAGGCACTCTCAGACACTCTCTATCTCTCTCTGACACTCTCTATCGCTCTCGACACTATCTGACTCACTCAATCACTCTCTATCACTCTCTGACACTCTCTATCACTCTATGACACTCTCTGACACTCTCTATCACGCTCTATCACTCTCTGACACACTCTGACACTCTCTGACACTCTCAGACACTCTCTCTCACACTCTGACACTGTCTGACACTCTCTATCACTCAATGACACACTCTGAAAATCTCTATCACTCTCTATCACTCTCTATCACTCTCAGACACTCACTGACACTCTCAGACACTCTCTATCACTCTCTGACACTCTCTGTCACTCTCTGACACTCTCTATCAATCTCTGACCCTCTCTATCACTCTCTATCACTCTCTTACACTCTCTATCACTCTCTGACATTCTCAGACTCTCTCTGTCACTCTCTGACACTCCCTATCACTCTCTGGCACTCTCTGACACTCTCTATCACTCTCTGACGCTCTCTGACACTCTCTATCACTCAATGACCCTCTGTGACACTCTCTATCACTCTCCATCACTCTCTGACACTCTCTGACACACTCTGACACTCTCAGGCACTCTCTATCACACTCCATATCACTCTCTGACACTCTCTGACACTCTCTATCACTCTCTGACACTCTCTGTAACTCTCTAACTCTCTGACTCTCTCTATCACTCTCTTTCACTCTCTGACACTCTCTATCACTCTCTATGAATCTCTGACACTCTCTGACACTCTCTATTAATCAATGACACTCTCTGACACTCTCTATTAATCAATGACACTCTGTGACACTCTCTATGACTCTCTATCACTCTCTGAAACTCTCTGACACACTCTGACACTCTCTATCACTCTCTATCACTCTCTGACACTCTCTGACACTCTCTATGAATCTCTGACACTCTCTATCACTCTCTATGAATCTCTGACACTCTCTGACACTCTCTATTAATCAATGACACTCTGTGACACTCTCTATGACTCTCTATCACTCTCTGAAACTCTCTGACAAACTCTGACACTCTCCATCACTCTATGACACTCTCTGACACTCTCTATCACTCTCTATCACTCTGACACTCTCTATCACTCTCTGACACTCACTGACACTCTCAGACACTCTCTGCCACTCACTATCACTCTCTGACACTCTCTATCACTCTCTGAATCTCTCTGACACTCTCAGAGGCTCTCTATCACTCTCTATCACTCACTGACAATCTCAGACACTCTCTATCACTCTCTGACACTCACTGACACTCTCAGACACTCTATTTCACTCTCTGTCACTCTCAGACAATCTCAGACACTCTCTATCACTCTCTGAAACTGTCTAAAGCTCTCTGACACTCTCTGACACACTCAATCACACTCTATCACTCTCTGACACACTCTGACACTCTCTATCACTCTCTGACACTCTCAGAGGGTCTCTATCACTGTCTATCACTCACTGACACTCTCAGACACTCTCTATCAGTCTCTGACACTCACTGACACTCTCAGGCACTCTCTTTCACTCTCTGTCACTCTCAGACACTCTCAGACACTCTATATCGCTCTCTGACACTCTCTATCGCTCTCTGACAGTCTCTGACACACTCAGTCACTCTCTATCACTCTCTGAAACACTCTGACACTCTCTATCACTCTATGACCCTCTCTGACACTCTCTATCACTCTCTATCACTCTCTGACACACTCTGACACTCTCTGACAATCTCAGACACTCTCTGTCACTCTCTGTCACTCTCTATCAATCTCTGACACTCTCTATCACTCTCTATCACTCTCTTACACACTCTATCACTCTCTGACAATCTCGATCACACTCTGACACTCTCTGACACTCTATATCACTCAATGACACACTCTGAAACTGTCTATCACTCTCTATCATTCTCTGACACTCACTGACACTCTCAGACACTCGCTGTCACTTTCGGACACTCTCTGTCACTCTCAGACACTCTCAGACACTCTCTATCACTCTCTGACACTCTCTATCACTCACTGACACTCTCTTTCGCTCTCTTTCACTCTCTGACACTCTCAGAGACTCTCTATCACTCTCTATCACTCTCTGACACTCTCTGACACTCTCAGAATCACTCTCTCACTCTCTGAAACTCTCTCACACTCTCAGAGACTCTCTATCACTCTCTATCACTCTCTGACATTCTCTATCACTCTCTGACATTCTCAGACTCTCTCTGTCACTCTCTGACACTCCCTATCACTCTCTGACACTCTCTGACACTCTCTATCACTCTCTGACACTCTCTGACAGTCTCTATCACTCAATGACCCTCTGTGACACTCTCTATCACTCTCCATCACTCTCTGACACTCTCTGACACACTCTGACACTCTCAGGCACTCTCTATCACACTCCGTATCACTCTCTGACACTCTCTGACACTCTCTATCACTCTCTGACACTCTCTGACACTCTCTAACTCTCTCTGACTCTCTCTATCACTCTCTATCACTCTCTGACAAACTCTGACACTCTCTATCACTCTCTTTCACTCTCTGACACTCTCTGACACTCTCTATCACTCTCTATCAATCTCTGACACTCTCTATTAATCAATGACACTCTGTGACACTCTCTATGACTCTCTATCACTCTCTATCACTCTCTGACACTCTCTGACACTCTCCATCACTCTATGACACTCTCTGACACTCTCAGACACTCTCTGCCACTCACTATCACTCTCTGACACTCTCTATCACTCTCTGAATCTCTCTGACACTCTCAGAGGCTCTCTATCACTCTCTATCACTCACTGACACTCTCAGAAACTCTCTATCACTCTCTGACACTCACTGACACTCTCAGACACTCTATTTCACTCTCTGTCACTCTCAGACAATCTCAGACACTCTCTATCACTCTCTGAAACTGTCTATCGCTCTCTGACACTCTCTGACACACTCAGTCACACTCTATCACTCTCTGACACACTGTGACACTCTCTATCACTCTCAGACACTCTCTGACACTCTCTGACACTCTCAGACCCTCTCTGTCACTCTCTATCACTCTCTGACACTCTCTATCACTCTCTGACAATCTCTATCACTCTCAGACACTCTCTATCACTCTATATCACTCTCTGACACTCTCTATCACTCTCTGATACTCTCTGACACTCTCAGTTGCTCTCTATCACTCTCTATCACTCACTGACACTCTCAGACACTCTCTATCACTCTCTGACACTCACTGACACTCTCAGACACTCTCAGACACTCTCTTTCACTCTCTGTCACTCTCAGACACTCCCAGACACTCTCTATCACTCTCTGACACTCTCTATCTCTCTCTGACACTCTCTATCGCTCTCTGACACTATCTGACACAATCAATCACTCTCTATCACTCTCTGACACACTCTGACACTCTCTATCACTCTATGACTCTCTCTGACACTCTCTATCACGCTCTATCACTCTCTGACACACTCTGACACTCTCTGACACACTCAGACACTCTCTATCACACTCTGACACTGTCTGACACTCTCTATCACTCAATGACACACTCTGAAACACTCTATCACTCTCTATCACTCTCAGACACTCACTGACACTCTCAGACACTCTCTGTCACTCTCAGACACTCTCTAACATTCTCTGACACTCTCTGTCACTCTCTGACACTCTCTATCACTCTCAGACACTCTCTGTCATTCTCTATCACTCTCTGACACTTTCTATCACTCTCTGACACTCTCTGACACTCTCAGAGGCTCTCTATCACTCTCTATCACTCACTGATACTCTCAGACACTCTCTATCACTCTCTGACACTCACTGACACTCTCAGACACTCTCTATCACTCTCTGCCACTCTCTATCTCTCTCTGACACTCTCTATCGCTCTCTGACACTCTCAATCACTCTCTATCACTCTCTGACACACTCTGACACTCTCTATCACTATATGACACTCTCTGACACTCTCTATCACTCTCTATCACTCTCTGACACACTCTGACACTCTCTGACACTCTCAGACACTCTCTGTCACTCTCTGACACTCACTGACACTCTCAGACACTCTCTTTCACTCTCTGTCACTCTCAGACAATCTCAGACACTCTCTATCACTCTCTGAAACTGTCTATCGCTCTCTGACACTCTCTGACACACTCAATCACACTCTATCACTCTCTGACACACTCTGACACTCTCTATCACTCTCTGACACTCTCAGAGGGTCTCTATCACTGTCTATCACTCACTGACACTCTCAGACACTCTCTATCAGTCTCTGACACTCACTGACACACTCAGGCACTCTCTTTCACTCTCTGTCACTCTCAGACACTCTCAGACACTCTATATCGCTCTCTGACACTCTCTATCGCTCTCTGACACTCTCTATCACTCTCTGACACTCTCTATCGCTCTCTGACACTCTCTGACACACTCAGTCACTCTCTATCACTCTCTGAAACACTCTGACACTCTCTATCACTCTATGACCCTCTCTGACACTCTCTATCACTCTCAATCACTCTCTGGCACACTCTGACACTCTCTGACAATCTCAGACACTCTCTGTCACTCTCTGTCACTCTCTATCAATCTCTGACACTCTCTATCACTCTCTATCACTCTTTTACACACTCTATCACTCTCTGACAATCTCGATCACACTCTGACACTCTCTGACACTCTCTATCACTCAATGACACACTCTGAAACTGTCTATCACTCTCTATCACTCTCTGACACTCACTGACACTCTCAGACACTCGCTGTCACTTTCGGACACTCTCTGTCACTCTCAGACACTCTCAGACACTCTCTATCACTCTCTGAGACTCTCTATCACTCACTGACACTCTCTTTCGCTCTCTGACACTCTCTGACACTCTCAGGGACTCTCTATCACTCTCTATCACTCTCTGACACTCTCTGACACTCTTAAAATCACTCTCTCACTCTATGAAACTCTCTGACACTCTCAGAGACTCTCTATCACTCTCTATCACTCTCTGACATTCTCTATCACTCTCTGACATTCTCAGACTCTCTCTGTCACTCTCTGACACTCCCTATCACTCTCTGACACTCTCTGACACTCTCTATCACTCTCTGACACTCTCTGACAGTCTCTATCACTCAATGACCCTCTGTGACACTCTCTATCACTCTCCATCACTCTCTGACACTCTCTGACACACTCTGACACTCTCAGGCACTCTCTATCACACTCCGTATCACTCTCTGACACTCTCTGACACTCTCTATCACTCTCTGACACTCTCTGACACTCTCTAACTCTCTCTGACTCTCTCTATCACTCTCTATCACTCTCTGACACACTCTGACACACTCTATCACTCTCTTTCACTCTCTGAAACTCTCTGACACTCTCTATCACTCTCTATCAATCTCTGACACTCTCTATTAATCAATGACACTCTGTGACACTCTCTATGACTCTCTATCACTCTCTGAAACTCTCTGACACACTCTGACACTCTCTATCACTCTCTATCACTCTCTGACACTCTCTGACACACTCTGACACTCTCCATCACTCTATGACACTCTCTGACACTCTCTACCACTCTCTATCACTCTCTGACACTCTCTATCACTCTCTGACACTCACTGACACTCTCAGACACTCTCTGCCACTCACTATCACTCTCTGACACTCTCTTTCACTCTCTGAATCTCTCTGACACTCTCAGAGGCTCTCTATCACTCTCTATCACTCACTGACACTCTCAGAAACTCTCTATCACTCTCTGACACTCACTGACACTCTCAGACACTCTCTTTCACTCTCTGTCACTCTCAGACAATCTCAGACACTCTCTATCACTCTCTGAAACTGTCTATCGCTCTCTGACACTCTCTGACACACTCAGTCACACTCTATCACTATCTGACACACTGTGACACTCTCTATCACTCTCAGACACTCTCTGACACTCTCTGACACTCTCTGACACTCTCAGACCCTCTCTGTCACTCTCTATCACTCTCTGACACTCTCTATCACTCTCTGACAATCTCTATCACTCTCAGACACTCTCTATCACTCTCTATCACTCTCTGACACTCTCTATCACTCTCTGATACTCTCTGACACTCTCAGTTGCTCTCTATCACTCTCTATCACTCACTGACACTCTCAGACACTCTCTATCACTCTCTGACACTCACTGACACTCTCAGACACTCTCTTTCACTCTCTGTCACTCTCAGACACTCCCTGACACTCTCTATCACTCTCTGACACTCTCTATCTCTCTCTGACACTCTCTATCGCTCTCTGACACTATCTGACACAATCAATCACTCTCTATCACTCTCTGACACACTCTGACACTCTCTATCACTCTATGACTCTCTCTGACACTCTCTATCACGCTCTATCACTCTCTGACACACTCTGACACTCTCTGACACACTCAGACACTCTCTATCACACTCTGACACTGTCTGACACTCTCTATCACTCAATGACACACTCTGAAACTCTCTATCACTCTCTATCACTCTCAGACACTCACTGACACTCTCAGACACTCTCTGTCACTCTCAGACACTCTCTATCACTCTCTGACACTCTCTGTCACTCTCTGACACTCTCTATCACTCTCAGACACTCTCTGTCATTCTCTATCACTCTCTGACACTCTCTATCACTCTCTGACACTCTCTGACACTCTCAGAGGCTCTCTATCACTCTCTATCACTCACTGATACTCTCAGACACTCTCTATCACTCTCTGACACTCACTGACACTCTCAGACACTCTCTATCACTCTCTGCCACTCTCTATCTCTCTCTGACACTCTCTATCGCTCTCTGACACTCTCAATCACTCTCTATCACTCTCTGACACACTCTGACACTCTCTATCACTATATGACACTCTCTGACACTCTCTATCACTCTCTATCACTCTCTGACACACTCTGACACTCTCTGACACTCTCAGACACTCTCTGTCACTCTCTATAACTCTCTGACACTCTCTATCACTCTCTGACACTCTCTATCACTCTCTGTCACTCTCTGACACACTCTGACACTCTCTGACACTCTCAGACACTCTATGTCACTCTCTATAACTCTCTGTCACTCTCTGTCACTCTCTGACACTCTCTATCACACTCTGACACTGTCTGAAACTCTCTATCACTCAATGACACACTCTGAAACTCTCTATCACTCTCTATCACTCTTTATCACTCTCTGACACTCACTGACACTGTCAGACACTCACTGTCACTCTCAGACACACTCTGTCACTCTCAGACACTCTCAGACACTCTCTATCACTCTCTGACACTCTCTGACACTCTCTGACACTCTCAGACTCTCTCTATCACTCGCTATCACTCTCTGACACACTCTGACACTCTCAGAATCTCTCTCTCACTCTCTGAAACTCTCAGACAATCTCTATCACTCTCTGACACTCTCCATCACTCTCTGACCTTCTCAGACACTCTCTATCACTCTCTGACACTCTCTATCACTCTCTGACAATCTATGACACTCTCTGTCACTCTCTGACACTTTCTGACACTTTCTGACACTCTCAGACACTCTCTATAACTCTCTATCACTCTCTGATACTCTCTGACACTCTCAGAATCTCTCTCTCACTCTCTGACACTCTCAGACACTCTCCATCACTCTCTGACACTCTCTATCACTTTCTGACATTCTCAGACACTCTCCATCATTCTCTGACATTCTCTATCACTCTCTTACACTCTCTATCACTCTCTGACTCTCACTGACACTCTCAGATGCTCTCTGTCACTCTCAGACACTCTCTATCACTCTCTGACACTCTCTGACCCTCTTTATCTCTCTCTGACATTCTCTATCGCTCTCTGACACTCTCTGACACACTCAATCGCTCTCTATCACTCTCTGGCACACTCTGACACTCTCTATCACTCTATGACACTCTCTGACACTCTCTATCACTCTCTATCACTCTCTGACACACTCTGACACTCTCTGACACTCTCAGACACTCTCTGTCACTCTCTATCACTCTCTGACACTCTATCACTCTCTGACACTCTCTATCACTCTCTTACACTCTCTATCACTCTCTGACACTCACTGACACTCTTAGACACTCTCTGTCACTCTCAGACACTCTCAGACACTCTCTGTCACTCTCTGACACTCTCTGACACTCTCTATCACTCTCTGACACTCTCTTTCGCTCTCTGACACTCTCTGACACTCTCTGACACTCTCAGACACTCTCTATCACTATCGATCACTCTCTGACACTCTCTGACACTCTCAGACACTCTCTTTCACTCTCTGTCACTCTCAGACAATCTCAGACACTCTCTATCACTCTCTGAAACTGTCTATCGCTCTCTGACACTCTCTGACACACTCAGTCACACTCTATCACTCTCTGACACACTCTGACACTCTCTATCACTCTCAGACACTCTCTGACACTCTCTGACACTCTCAGACCCTCTCTGTCACTCTCTATCACTCTCTGACACTCTCTATCACTCTCTGACAATCTCTATCACTCTCAGACACTCTCTATCACTCTCTATCACTCTCTGACACTCTCTATCACTCTCTGATACTCTCTGACACTCTCAGTTGCTCTCTATCACTCTCTATCACTCACTGACACTCTCAGACACTCTCTATCACTCTCTGACACTCACTGACACTCTCAGACACTCTCTTTCACTCTCTGTCACTCTCAGACACTCCCAGACACTCTCTATCACTCTCTGACACTCTCTATCTCTCTCTGACACTCTCTATCGCTCTCTGACACTATCTGACACAATCAATCACTCTCTATCACTCTCTGACACACTCTGACACTCTCTATCACTCTATGACTCTCTCTGACACTCTCTATCACGCTCTATCACTCTCTGACACACTCTGACACTCTCTGACACACTCAGACAATCTCTATCACACTCTGACACTGTCTGACACTCTCTATCACTCAATGACACACTCTGAAACTCTCTATCACTCTCTATCACTCTCAGACACTCACTGACACTCTCAGACACTCTCTGTCACTCTCAGACACTCTCTATCACTCTCTGACACTCTCTGTCACTCTCTGACACTCTCTATCACTCTCAGACACTCTCTGTCATTCTCTATCACTCTCTGACACTCTCTATCACTCTCTGACACTCTCTGACACTCTCAGAGGCTCTCTATCACTCTCTATCACTCACTGATACTCTCAGACACTCTCTATCACTCTCTGACACTCACTGACACTCTCAGACACTCTCTATCACTCTCTGCCACTCTCAATCTCTCTCTGACACTCTCTATCGCTCTCAGACACTCTCTATCACTCTCTGACACTCACTGACACTCTCAGACACTCTCTATCTCTCTCTGACACTCTCTATCGCTCTCTGACACTCTCTATCACTCTCTATCACTCTCTGACACACTCTGACACTCTCTGACACTCTCAGACACTCTCTGTCACTCTCTATAACTCTCTGACACTCTCTATCACTCTCTGACACTCTCTATCACTCTCTGTCACTCTCTGACACACTCTGACACTCTCTGACACTCTCAGACACTCTCTGTCACTCTCTATAACTCTCTGTCACTCTCTGTCACTCTCTGACACTCTCCATCACACTCTGACACTGTCTGAAACTCTCTATCACTCAATGACACACTCTGAAACTCTCTATCACTCTCTATCACTCTTTATCACTCTCTGACACTCACTGACACTGTCAGACACTCGCTGTCACTCTCAGACACACTCTGTGACTCTCAGACACTCTCAGACACTCTCTATCACTCTCTGACACTCTCTGACACTCTCTGACACTCTCTGACACTCTCAGACTCTCTCTATCACTCGCTATCACTCTCTGACACACTCTGACACTCTCAGAATCTCTCTCTCACTCTCTGAAACTCTCAGACAATCTCTATCACTCTCTGACACTCTCCATCACTCTCTGACCTTCTCAGACACTCTCTATCACTCTCTGACACTCTCTATCACTCTCTGACAATCTCTGACACTCTCTGTCACTCTCTGACACTCTCTGACACTTTCTGACACTTTCTGACACTCTCAGACACTCTCTATAACTCTCTATCACTCTCTGATACTCTCTGACACTCTCAGAATCTCTCTCTCACTCTCTGACACTCTCAGACTCTCTCCATCACTCTCTGACACTCTCTATCACTTTCTGACATTCTCAGACACTCTCCATCATTCTCTGACATTCTCTATCACTCTCTTACACTCTCTATCACTCTCTGACTCTCACTGACACTCTCAGATGCTCTCTGTCACTCTCAGACACTCTCTATCACTCTCTGACACTCTCTGACACTCTTTATCTCTCTCTGACATTCTCTATCGCTCTCTGACACTCTCTGACACACTCAATCGCTCTCTATCACTCTCTGGCACACTCTGACACTCTCTATCACTCTATGACACTCTCTGACACTCCCTATCACTCTCTGACACTCTCTGACACTCTCTATCACTCTCTGACACTCTCTGACAGTCTCTATCACTCAATGACCCTCTGTGACACTCTCTATCACTCTCCATCACTCTCTGACACTCTCTGACACACTCTGACACTCTCAGGCACTCTCTATCACACTCCGTATCACTCTCTGACACTCTCTGACACTCTCTATCACTCTCTGACACTCTCTGACACTCTCTAACTCTCTCTGACTCTCTCTATCACTCTCTATCACTCTCTGACACACTCTGACACTCTCTATCACTCTCTTTCACTCTCTGACACTCTCTGACACTCTCTATCACTCTCTATCAATCTCTGACACTCTCTATTAATCAATGACACTCTGTGACACTCTCTATGACTCTCTATCACTCTCTGAAACTCTCTGACACACTCTGACACTCTCTATCACTCTCTATCACTCTCTGACACTCTCTGACACTCTCTGACACTCTCCATCACTCTATGACACTCTCTGCCACTCACTATCACTCTCTGCCACTCACTATCACTCTCTGACACTCTCTATCACTCTCTGAATCTCTCTGACACTCTCAGAGGCTCTCTATCACTCTCTATCACTCACTGACACTCTCAGAAACTCGCTATCACTCTCTGACACTCACTGACACTCTCAGACACTCTATTTCACTCTCTGTCACTCTCAGACAATCTCAGACACTCTCTATCACTCTCTGAAACTGTCTATCGCTCTCTGACACTCTCTGACACACTCAGTCACACTCTATCACTCTCTGACACACTGTGACACTCTCTATCACTCTCAGACACTCTCTGACACTCTCTGACACTCTCAGACCCTCTCTGTCACTCTCTATCACTCTCTGACACTCTCTATCACTCTCTGACAATCTCTATCACTCTCAGACACTCTCTATCACTCTCTATCACTCTCTGACACTCTCTATCACTCTCTGATACTCTCTGACACTCTCAGTTGCTCTCTATCACTCTCTATCACTCACTGACACTCTCAGACACTCTCTATCACTCTCTGACACTCACTGACACTCTCAGACACTCTCAGACACTCTCTTTCACTCTCTGTTACTCTCAGACACTCCCAGACACTCTCTATCACTCTCTGACACTCTCTATCTCTCTCTGACACTCTCTATCGCTCTCTGACACTATCTGACACAATCAATCACTCTCTATCACTCTCTGACACACTCTGACACTCTCTATCACTCTATGACTCTCTCTGACACTCTCTATCACGCTCTATCACTCTCTGACACACTCTGACACTCTCTGACACACTCAGACACTCTCTATCACACTCTGACACTGTCTGACACTCTCTATCACTCAATGACACGCTCTGAAACTCTCTATCACTCTCTATCACTCTCAGACACTCACTGACACTCTCAGACACTCTCTGTCACTCTCAGACACTCTCTAACACTCTCTGACACTCTCTGTCACTCTCTGACACTCTCTATCACTCTCAGACACTCTCTGTCATTCTCTATCACTCTCTGACACTCTCTATCACTCTCTGACACTCTCTGACACTCTCAGAGGCTCTCTATCACTCTCTATCACTCACTGATACTCTCAGACACTCTCTATCACTCTCTGACACTCACTGACACTCTCAGACACTCTCTATCACTCTCTGCCACTCTCTATCTCTCTCTGACACTCTCTATCGCTCTCTGACACTCTCAATCACTCTCTATCACTCTCTGACACACTCTGACACTCTCTATCACTATATGACACTCTCTGACACTCTCTATCACTCTCTATCACTCTCTGACACACTCTGACACTCTCTGACACTCTCAGACACTCTCTGTCATTCTCTATCACTCTCTGACACTCTCTATCACTCTCTGACACTCTCTGACACTCTCAGAGGCTCTCTATCACTCTCTATCACTCACTGATACTCTCAGACACTCTCTATCACTCTCTGACACTCACTGACACTCTCAGACACTCTCTATCACTCTCTGCCACTCTCTATCTCTCTCTGACACTCTCTATCGCTCTCTGACACTCTCAATCACTCTCTATCACTCTCTGACACACTCTGACACTCTCTATCACTATATGACACTCTCTGACACTCTCTATCACTCTCTATCACTCTCTGACACACTCTGACACTCTCTGACACTCCCAGACACTCTCTGTCACTCTCTGACACTCACTGACATTCTCAGACACTCTCTTTCACTCTCTGTCACTCTCAGACAATCTCAGACACTCTCTATCACTCTCTGAAACTGTCTATCGCTCTCTGACACTCTCTGACACACTCAATCACACTCTATCACTCTCTGACACACTCTGTCACTCTCTATCACTCTCTGACACTCTCAGAGGGTCTCTATCACTGTCTATCTCTCACTGACACTCTCAGACACTCTCTATCAGTCTCTGACACTCACTGACACATCTCAGGCACTCTCTTTCACTCTCTGTCACTCTCAGACACTCTCAGACACTCTATATCGCTCTCTGACGCTCTCTATCGCTCTCTGACACTCTCTATCACTCTCTGACACTCTCTATCGCTCTCTGACACTCTCTGACACACTCAGTCACTCTCTATCACTCTCTGAAACACTCTGACACTCTCTATCACTCTATGACCCTCTCTGACACTCTCTATCACTCTCTATCACTCTCTGACACACTCTGACACTCTCTGACAATCTCAGACACTCTCTGTCACTCTCTGTCACTCTCTATCAATCTCTGACACTCTCTATCACTCTCTATCACTCTCTTACACACTCTAACACTCTCTGACAATCTCGATCACACTCTGACACTCTCTGACACCCTCTATCACTCAATGACACACTCTGAAACTGTCTATCACTCTCTATCACTCTCTGACACTCACTGACACTCTCAGACACTCGCTGTCACTTTCGGACACTCTCTGTCACTCTCAGACACTCTCAGACACTCTCTATCACTCTCTGACACTCTATATCACTCACTGACACTCTCTTTCGCTCTCTGACACTCTCTGACACTCTCAGAGACTCTCTATCACTCTCTATCACTCTCTGACACTCTCTGACACTCTCAGAATCACTCTCTCACTCTCTGAAACTCTCTGACACTCTCAGAGACTCTCTATCACTCTCTATCACTCTCTGACATTCTCTATCACTCTCTGACATTCTCAGACTCTCTCTGTCACTCTCTGACACTCCCTATCACTCTCTGACACTCTCTGACACTCTCTATCACTCTCTGACACTCTCTGACAGTCTCTATCACTCAATGACCCTCTGTGACACTCTCTATCACTCTCCATCACTCTCTGACACTCTCTGACACACTCTGACACTCTCAGGCACTCTCTATCACACTCCGTATCACTCTCTGACACTCTCTGACACTCTCTATCACTCTCTGACACTCTCTGACACTCTCTAACTCTCTCTGACTCTCTCTATCACTCTCTATCACTCTCTGACACACTCTGACACTCTCTATCACTCTCTTTCACTCTCTGACACTCTCTGACACGCTCTATCACTCTCTATCAATCTCTGACACTCTCTATTAATCAATGACACTCTGTGACAGTCTCTATGACTCTCTATCACTCTCTGAAACTCTCTGACACACTCTGACACTCTCTATCACTCTCTATCACTCTCTGACACTCTCTGACACACTCTGACACTCTCCATCACTCTATGACACTCTCTGACACTCTCTACCACTCTCTATCACTCTCTGACACTCTCTATCACTCTCTGACACTCACTGACACTCTCAGACACTCTCTGCCACTCACTATCACTCTCTGACACTCTCTATCACTCTCTGAATCTCTCTGACACTCTCAGAGGCTCTCTATCACTCTCTATCACTCACTGACACTCTCAGAAACTCTCTATCACTCTCTGACACTCACTGACACTCTCAGACACTCTCTTTCACTCTCTGTCACTCTCAGACAATCTCAGACACTCTCTATCACTCTCTGAAATTGTCTATCGCTCTCTGACACTCTCTGACACACTCAGTCACACTCTATCACTCTCTGACACACTGTGACACTCTCTATCACTCTCAGACACTCTCTGACACTCTCTGACACTCTCAGACCCTCTCTGTCACTCTCTATCACTCTCTGACACTCTCTATCACTCTCTGACAATCTCTATCACTCTCAGACACTCTCTATCACTCTCTATCACTCTCTGACACTCTCTATCACTCTCTGATACTCTCTGACACTCTCAGTTGCTCTCTATCACTCTCTATCACTCACTGACACTCTCAGACACTCTCTATCACTCTCTGACACTCACTGACACTCTCAGACACTCTCTTTCACTCTCTGTCACTCTCAGACACTCCCTGACACTCTCTATCACTCTCTGACACTCTCTATCTCTCTCTGACACTCTCTATCGCTCTCTGACACTATCTGACACAATCAATCACTCTCTATCACTCTCTGACACACTCTGACACTCTCTATCACTCTATGACGCTCTCTGACACTCTCTATCACGCTCTATCACTCTCTGACACACTCTGA
The DNA here is from genome assembly GCF_036365525.1 of Heterodontus francisci. NCBI lineage: Eukaryota > Metazoa > Chordata > Chondrichthyes > Heterodontiformes > Heterodontidae > Heterodontus > Heterodontus francisci. The sequence continues at coordinate 123,351,880 of NC_090379.1, read as the reverse complement.
CACTCTCTGACACACTCAGACACTCTCTATCACACTCTGACACTGTCTGACACTCTCTATCACTCAATGACACACTCTGAAACTCTCTATCACTCTCTATCACTCTCAGACACTCACTGACACTCTCAGACACTCTCTGTCACTCTCAGACACTCTCTATCACTCTCTGACACTCTCTGTCACTCTCTGACACTCTCTATCACTCTCAGACACACTCTGTCATTCTCTATCACTCTCTGACACTCTCTATCACTCTCTGACACTCTCTGACAGTCTCAGAGGCTCTCTATCACTCTCTATCACTCACTGATACTCTCAGACACTCTCTATCACTCTCTGACACTCACTGACACTCTCAGACACTCTCTATCACTCTCTGCCACTCTCTATCTCTCTCTGACACTCTCTATCGCTCTCTGACACTCTCAATCACTCTCTATCACTCTCTGACACACTCTGACACTCTCTATCACTATATGACACTCTCTGACACTCTCTATCACTCTCTATCACTCTCTGACACACTCTGACACTCTCTGACACTCTCAGACACTCTCTGTCACTCTCTATAACTCTCTGACACTCTCTATCACTCTCTGACACTCTCTATCACTCTCTGTCACTCTCTGACACACTCTGACACTCTCTGACACTCTCAGACACTCTCTGTCACTCTCTATAACTCTCTGTCACTCTCTGTCACTCTCTGACACTCTCTATCACACTCTGACACTGTCTGAAACTCTCTATCACTCAATGACACACTCTGAAACTCTCTATCACTCTCTATCACTCTTTATCACTCTCTGACGCTCACTGACACTGTCAGACACTCGCTGTCACTCTCAGACACACTCTGTCACTCTCAGACACTCTCAGGCACTCTCTATCGCTCTCTGACACTCTCTGACACACTCAATCGCTCTCTATCACTCTCTGGCACACTCTGACACTCTCTATCACTCTATGACACTCTCTGACACTCTCTATCACTCTCTATCACTCTCTGACACACTCTGACACTCTCTGACACTCTCAGACACTCTCTGTCACTCTCTATCACTCTCTGACACTCTATCACTCTCTGACACTCTCTATCACTCTCTTACACTCTCTATCACTCTCTGACACTCACTGACACTCTTAGACACTCTCTGTCACTCTCAGACACTCTCAGACACTCTCTGTCACTCTCTGACACTCTCTGACACTCTCTATCACTCTATGACACTCTCTTTCGCTCTCTGACACTCTCTGACACTCTCTGACACACTCTGACACTCTCTGACACTCTCAGACACTCTCTATCACTCTCGATCACTCTCTGACACTCTCTGACACTCTCAGACACTCTCTTTCACTCTCTGTCACTCTCAGACAATCTCAGACACTCTCTATCACTCTCTGAAACTGTCTATCGCTCTCTGACACTCTCTGACACACTCAGTCACACTCTATCACTCTCTGACACACTCTGACACTCTCTATCACTCTCAGACACTCTCTGACACTCTCTGACACTCTCAGACCCTCTCTGTCACTCTCTATCACTCTTTATCACTCTCTGACGCTCACTGACAGTGTCAGACACTCGCTGTCACTCTCAGACACACTCTGTCACTCTCAGACACTCTCAGACACTCTCTATCACTCTCTGACACTCTCTGACACTCTCTGACACTCTCAGACTCTCTCTATCACTCGCTATCACTCTCTGACACACTCTGACACTCTCAGAATCTCTCTCTCACTCTCTGAAACTCTCAGACAATCTCTATCGCTCTCTGACACTCTCCATCACTCTCTGACCTTCTCAGACACTCTCTATCACTCTCTGACACTCTCTATCACTCTCTGACAATCTATGACACTCTCTGTCACTCTCTGACACTTTCTGACATTTTCTGACAATCTCAGACACTCTCTATAACTCTCTATCACTCTCTGATACTCTCTGACACTCTCAGAATCTCTCTCTCACTCTCTGACACTCTCAGACACTCTCCATCACTCTCTGACACTCTCTATCACTTTCTGACATTCTCAGACACTCTCCATCATTCTCTGACATTCTCTATCACTCTCTTACACTCTCTATCACTCTCTGACTCTCACTGACACTCTCAGATGCTCTCTGTCACTCTCAGACACTCTCTATCACTCTCTGACACTCTCTGACACTCTTTATCTCTCTCTGACATTCTCTATCGCTCTCTGACACTATCTGACACAATCAATCGCTCTCTATCACTCTCTGACACAGTCTGACACTCTCTATCACTCTATGACTCTCTCTGACACTCTCTATCACGCTCTATCACTCTCTGACACACTCTGACACTCTCTGACACACTCAGACACTCTCTATCACACTCTGACACTGTCTGACACTCTCTATCACTCAATGACACACTCTGAAACTCTCTATCACTCTCTATCACTCTCAGACACTCACTGACACTCTCAGACACTCTCTGTCACTCTCAGACACTCTCTATCACTCTCTGACACTCTCTGTCACTCTCTGACACTCTCTATCACTCTCAGACACTCTCTGTCATTCTCTATCACTCTCTGACACTCTCTATCACTCTCTGACACTCTCTGACACTCTCAGAGGCTCTCTATCACTCTCTATCACTCACTGATACTCTCAGACTCTCTCTATCACTCTCTGACACTCACTGACACTCTCAGACACTCTCTATCACTCTCTGCCACTCTCTATCTCTCTCTGACACTCTCTATCGCTCTCTGACACTCTCAATCACTCTCTATCACTCTCTGACACACTCTGACACTCTCTATCACTATATGACACTCTCTGACACTCTCTATCACTCTCTATCACTCTCTGACACACTCTGACACTCTCTGACACTCTCAGACACTCTCTGTCACTCTCTATAACTCTCTGACACTCTCTATCACTCTCTGACACTCTCTATCACTCTCTGTCACTCTCTGACACACTCTGACACTCTCTGACACTCTCAGACACTCTCTGTCACTCTCTATAACTCCCTGTCACTCTCTGTCACTCTCTGACACTCTCCATCACACTCTGACACTGTCTGAAACTCTCTATCACTCAATGACACACTCTGAAACTCTCTATCACTCTCTATCACTCTTTATCACTCTCTGACACTCACTGACACTGTCAGACACTCGCTGTCACTCTCAGACAACCTCTGTCACTCTCAGACACTCTCAGACACTCTCTATCACTCTCTGACACTCTCTGACACTCTCTGACACTCTCAGACTCTCTCTATCACTCGCTATCACTCTCTGACACACTCTGACACTCTCAGAATCTCTCTCTCACTCTATGAAACTCTCAGACAATCTCTATCACTCTCTGACACTCTCCATCACTCTCTGACCTTCTCAGACACTCTCTATCACTCTCTGACACTCTCTATCACTCTCTGACAATCTCTGACACTCTCTGTCACTCTCTGACACTCTCTGACACTTTCTGACACTTTCTGACACTCTCAGACACTCTCTATAACTCTCTATCACTCTCTGATACTCTCTGACACTCTCAGAATCTCTCTCTCACTCTCCGACACTCTCAGACACTCTCCATCACTCTCTGACACTCTCTATCACTTTCTGACATTCTCAGACACTCTCCATCATTCTCTGACATTCTCTATCACTCTCTTACACTCTCTATCACTCTCTGACTCTCACTGACACTCTCAGATGCTCTCTGTCACTCTCAGACACTCTATATCACTCTCTGACACTCTCTGACACTCTTTATCTCTCTCTGACATTCTCTATCGCTCTCTGACACTCTCTGACACACTCAATCGCTCTCTATCACTCTCTGGCACACTCTGACACTCTCTATCACTACATGACACTCTCTGACACTCTCTATCACTCTTTATCACTCTCTGACACACTCTGACACTCTCTGACATTCTCAGACACTCTCTGTCACTCTCTATCACTCTCTGACACTCTATCACTCTCTGACACTCTCTATCACTCTCTTACACTCTCTATCACTCTCTGACACTCACTGACACTCTCAGACACTCTCTGTCACTCTCAGACACTCTCAGACACTCTCTGTCACTCTCTGACACTCTCTGACACTCTCTATCACTCTCTGACACTCTCTTTCGCTCTCTGACACTCTCTGACACTCTCTGACACACTCTGACACTCTCTGACACTCTCAGACACTCTCTATCACTCTCGATCACTCTCTGACACTCTCTGACACTCTCAGAATCTCTCTCTCATTCTCTGAAACTCTCAGACACTCTCTATCACTCTCTGACACTCTCTATCATTCTCTGACATTCACAGACACTCTCTATCACTCTCTGACACTCTCTATCACTCTCTGACACTCTCTGACACTCTCTATCACTCTCTGACACTCTCTTACACTCTCAGACAATCTCTATCACTCTCTGAAACTCTCAGACACTCTCAGAATCTCTCTCTCACTCTCTGTCACTCTCAGAAACTCTCTATCACTCTCTGACACTCTCTATCACTCTCTGACATTCTCAGACACTCTCTATCACTCTCTGACACTCTCTATCACTCTCTGACACTCTCTGACACTCTCTATCACTCTCTGACACTCACTGACACTCTCAGACGCTCTCTGTCACTCTCAGACACTCTCTATCACTCTCAGACACTCTCTGACACTCTCTATCACTCTCTGACACTCTCTGACACTCTCTATCACTCTCTGACACTCTCTTACACTCTCAGACACTCTCTATCACTCTCTGAAACTCTCAGACACTCTCAGAATCTCTCTCTCACTCTCTGTCACTCTCAGAAACTCTCTATCACTCTCTGACACTCTCTATCACTCTCTGACATTCTCAGACACTCTCTATCACTCTCTGACACTCTCTATCACTCTCTGACACTCTCTGACACTCTCTATCACTCTCTGACACTCACTGACACTCCCAGACGCTCTCTGTCACTCTCAGACACTCTCTATCACTCTCTGACACTCTCTGACACACTCAGACACTCTGTGACAGACTCTGACACTCTCTACCACTCTATGACACTCTCTGACGCTCACATTCACTCTCTATCGCTCTCTGACACTCTCTGACATACTCTGACACTCTCAATCACTCTCTATCACTCTCTGACACTCTCTGACAATCTCTGACACTCTCTATCACTCGATGACACTTTCTGACTCGCTCTGACACTCTCTATCACTCTCTATCACTCTCTGACACTCTCTGACAATCTCTGACATTCTCTATCACTCGATGACACCCTCTGACACACTCTGACACTCTCAGAGGCTCTCTATCACTCTCTATCACTCACTGACACACTCTGACACTCTCAGACACTCTCTATCACACTCCGTATCACTCTCTATCACTCTCTATCACTCTCTGACACTCTCTGACACTCTCTGACACTCTCCATCACTCTATGACACTCTCTGACACTCTCTATCACTCTCTATCACTCTCTGACACTCTCTATCACTCTCTTACACTCTCTGACACTCTCTATCACTCTCTGACACTCTCTATCACTCTCAGACACTCTCTATCACTCTCTATCACTCTCTGACACTCTCTATCACTCTCTGACACTCTCAGAGGCTCTCTATCACTCTCTATCACTCACTGACACTCTCAGACACTCTCTATCACTCTCTGACACTCACTGACACTCTCAGACACTCTCTTTCACTCTCTGTCACTCTCAGACACTCTCAGACACTCTCTATCACTCTCTGACACTCTCTATCTCTCTCTGACACTCTCTATCGCTCTCTGACACTCTCTATCACGCTCTATCACTCTTTGACACACTCTGACACTCTCTGACACTCTCAGACACTCTCTATCACACTCTGACACTGTCTGACACTCTATATCACTCAGTGACACACTCTCGAAACTCTCTATCACTCTCTATCACTCTCTATCACTCTCAGACACTCACTGACACTCTCAGACACTCTCTGTCACTCTCAGACACTCTTTATCACTCCCTGACACTCTCTGTCACTCTCTGACACTCTCTATCACTCTCAGACACTCTCTGTCACTCTCTATCACTCTCTGACACTCTCTATCACTCTCTGACACTCTCTGACACTCTCAGCGGCTCTCTATCACTCTCCATCACTCACTGATACTCTCAGAAACTCTCTATCACTCTCTGACACTCACTGACACTCTCAGACACTCTCTATCACTCTCTGACACTCTCTATCTCTCTCTGACACTCTCTATCACTCTCTGACACACTCTGACACTCTCTATCACTACATGACACTCTCTGACACTCTCTATCACTCTCTATCACTCTCTGACACACTCTGACACTCTCTGACACTCTCAGACACTCTCTGTCACTCTCTATCACTCTCTGACACTCTATCACTCTCTGACACTCTCTATCACTCTCTTACACTCTCTATCACTCTCTGACACTCACTGACACTCTCAGACACTCGCTGTCACTCTCAGACACTCTCTGTCACTCTCAGACACTCTCAGACACTCTATATCACTCTCTGACACTCTCTATCACTCTCTGACACTCTCTTTCGCTCTCTGACACTCTCTGACACTCTCTGACACACTCTGACACTCTCTGACACTCTCAGACACTCTCTATCACTCTCGATCACTCTCTGACACTCTCTGACACTCTCATAATCTCTCTCTCACTCTCTGAAACTCTCAGACACTCTCTATCACTCTCTGACAATCCCTATCATTCTCTGACATTCTCAGACACTCTCTATCACTCTCTGACACTCTCTACCACTCTCTGACACTCTCTGACACTCTCTATCACTCTCTGACACTCTCTGACACTCTCAGACACTCTCTATCACTCTCTGAAACTCTCAGACACTCTCATAATCTCTCTCTCACTCTCTGTCACTCTCAGAAACTCTCTATCACTCTCTGACACTCTCTATCACTCTCTGACATTCTCAGACACTCTCTATCACTCTCTGACACTCTCTATCACTCTCTGACACTCTCTGACACTCTCTATCACTCTCTGCCACTCACTGACACTCTCTGACACTCTCTATCACTCAATGACACTCTGTGACACTCTCTATCAATCTCTATCACTCTCTGACACATTCAGACACTCTGTGACAGAGTCTGACACTCTCTACCACTCTATGACACTCTCTGACGCTCTCTATCACTCTCTATCGCTCTCTGACACTCTCTGACATACTCTGACACTCTCTATCACTCTCTATCACTCTCTGACACTCTCTGACAATCTCTGACACTCTCTATCACTCTATGACACTTTCTGACTCGCTCTGACACTCTCTATTACTCTCTATCACGCTCTGACACTCTCTGACACCCTCTGACACACTCTGACACTCTCAGAGGCTCTCTATCACTCTCTATCACTCACTGACACTCTCAGACACTCTCTCACTCTCTGACACTCACTGACACTCTCAGATACTCCCTTTCACTCTCTGTCACTCTCAGAAACTCTCTGTCACTCTCTATCACTCTCTGACACTCTATCACTCTCTGACACTCTCTATCACTCTCTTACACTCTCTATCACTCTCTGACACTCACTGACACTCTCAGACACTCTCTGTCACTCTCAGACACTCTCAGACACTCTCTGTCACTCTCTATCACTCTCTGACACTCTATCACTCTCTGACACTCTCTATCACTCTCTTACACTCTCTATCACTCTCTGACACTCACTGACACTCTCAGACACTCTCTGTCACTCTCAGACACTCTCAGACACTCTCAGACACTCTCTGACACTCTCTGACACTCTCTATCACTCTCTGACACTCTCTTTCGCTCTCTGACACTCTCTGACACTCTCTGACACACTCTGACACTCTCTGACACTCTCAGACACTCTCTATCACTCTCGATCACTCTCTGACACTCTCTGACACTCTCAGAATCTCTCTCTCACTCTCTGAAACTCTCAGACACTCTCTATCACTCTCTGACACTCTCTATCATTCTCTGACATTCACAGACACTCTCTATCACTCTCTGACACTCTCTATCACTCTCTGACACTCTCTGACACTCTCTATCACTCTCTGACACTCTCTTACACTCTCAGACAATCTCTATCACTCTCTGAAACTCTCAGACACTCTCAGAATCTCTCTCTCACTCTCTGTCACTCTCAGAAACTCTCTATCACTCTCTGACACTCTCTATCACTCTCTGACATTCTCAGACACTCTCTATCACTCTCTGACACACTCTATCACTCTCTGACACTCTCTGACACTCTCTATCACTCTCTGACACTCACTGACACTCTCAGACGCTCTCTGTCACTCTCAGACACTCTCTATCACTCTCAGACACTCTCTGACACTCTCTATCACTCTCTGACACTCTCTGACACTCTCTATCACTCTCTGACACTCTCTTACACTCTCAGACACTCTCTATCACTCTCTGAAACTCTCAGACACTCTCAGAATCTCTCTCTCACTCTCTGTCACTCTCAGAAACTCTCTATCACTCTCTGACAATCTCTATCACTCTCTGACATTCTCAGACACTCTCTATCACTCTCTGACACTCTCTATCACTCTCTGACACTCTCTGACACTCTCTATCACTCTCTGACTCTCACTGACACTCTCAGACACTCGCTGTCACTCTCAGACAATCTCTGTCACTCTCAGACACTCTCAGACACTCTCTATCACTCTCTGACACTCTCTATCACTCTCTGACACTCTCTTTCGCTCTCTGACACACTCTGACACTCTCTGACACACTCTGACACTCTCTGACACTCTCAGACACTCTCTATCACTCTCGATCACTCTCTGACACACTCAGACACTCTGTGACAGAGTCTGACACTCTCTACCACTCTATGACACTCTCTGACGCTCTCTATCACTCTCTATCGCTCTCTGACACTCTCTGACATACTCTGACACTCTCTATCACTCTCTATCACTCTCTGACACACTCTGACAATCTCTGACACTCTCTATCACTCTATGACACTTTCTGACTCGCTCTGACACTCTCTATTACTCTCTATCACGCTCTGACACTCTCTGACACCCTCTGACACACTCTGACACTCTCAGAGGCTCTCTATCACTCTCTATCACTCACTGACACTCTCTATCATTCTCTGACATTCACAGACACTCTCTATCACTCTCTGACACTCTCTATCACTCTCTGACACTCTCTGACACTCTCAGACAATCTCTATCACTCTCTGAAACTCTCAGACACTCTCAGAATCTCTCTCTCACTCTCTGTCACTCTCAGAAACTCTCTATCACTCTCTGACACTCTCTATCACTCTCTGACATTCTCAGACACTCTCTATCACTCTCTGACACACTCTATCACTCTCTGACACTCTCTGACACTCTCTATCACTCTCTGACACTCACTGACACTCTCAGACGCTCTCTGTCACTCTCAGACACTCTCTATCACTCTCAGACACTCTCTGACACTCTCTATCACTCTCTGACACTCTCTGACACTCTCTATCACTCTCTGACACTCTCTTACACTCTCAGACACTCTCTATCACTCTCTGAAACTCTCAGACACTCTCAGAATCTCTCTCTCACTCTCTGTCACTCTCAGAAACTCTCTATCACTCTCTGACAATCTCTATCACTCTCTGACATTCTCAGACACTCTCTATCACTCTCTGACACTCTCTATCACTCTCTGACACTCTCTGACACTCTCTATCACTCTCTGACTCTCACTGACACTCTCAGACACTCGCTGTCACTCTCAGACACTCTCTGTCACTCTCAGACACTCTCAGACACTCTCTATCACTCTCTGACACTCTCTATCACTCTCTGACACTCTCTTTCGCTCTCTGACACTCTCTGACACTCTCTGACACACTCTGACACTCTCTGACACTCTCAGACACTCTCTATCACTCTCGATCACTCTCTGACACTCTCTGACACTCTCATAATCTCTCTCTCACTCTCTGAAACTCTCAGACACTCTCTATCACTCTCTGACAAACCCTATCATTCTCTGACATTCTCAGACACTCTCTATCACTCTCTGACACTCTCTACCACTCTCTGACACTCTCTGACACTCTCTATCACTCTCTGACTCTCACTGACACTCTCAGACACTCGCTGTCACTCTCAGACACTCTCTGTCACTCTCAGACACTCTCAGACACTCTCTATCACTCTCTGACACTCTCTATCACTCTCTGACACTCTCTTTCGCTCTCTGACACTCTCTGACACTCTCTGACACACTCTGACACTCTCTGACACTCTCAGACACTCTCTATCACTCTCGATCACTCTCTGACACTCTCTGACACTCTCATAATCTCTCTCTCACTCTCTGAAACTCTCAGACACTCTCTATCACTCTCTGACAAACCCTATCATTCTCTGACATTCTCAGACACTCTCTATCACTCTCTGACACTCTCTACCACTCTCTGACACTCTCTGACACTCTCTATCACTCTCTGACACTCTCTGACACTCTCAGACACTCTCTATCACTCTCTATCACTCTCTGAAACTCTCAGACACTCTCAGAATCTCTCTCTCACTCTCTGTCACTCTCAGAAACTCTCTATCACTCTCTGACACTCTCTATCACTCTCTGACATTCTCAGACACTCTCTATCACTCTCTGACACTCTCTATCACTCTCTGACACTCTCTGACACTCTCTATCACTCACTGCCACTCACTGACACTCTCTGACACTCTCTATCACTCAATGACACTCTGTGACACTCTCTATCAATCTCTATCACTCTCTGACACACTCAGACACTCTGTGACAGAGTCTGACACTCTCTACCACTCTATGACACTCTCTGACGCTCTCTGACACTCTCAATCACTCTCTATCACTCTCTGACACACTCTGACACTCTTTATCACTATATGACACTCTCTGACACTCTCTATCACTCTCTATCACTCTCTGACACACTCTGACACTCTCTGACACTCTCAGACACTCTCTGTCACTCTCTATAACTCTCTGACACTCTCTATCACTCTCTGACACTCTCTATCACTCTCTGTCACTCTCTGACACACTCTGACACTCTCTGACACTCTCAGACACTCTCTGTCACTCTCTATAACTCTCTGTCACTCTCTGTCACTCTCTGACACTCTCCATCACACTCTGACACTGTCTGAAACTCTCTATCACTCAATGACACACTCTGAAACTCTCTATCACTCTCTATCACTCTTTATCACTCTCTGACACTCACTGACACTGTCAGACACTCGCTGTCACTCTCAGACACACTCTGTCACTCTCAGACACTCTCAGACACTCTCTATCACTCTCTGACACTCTCTGACACTCTCTGACACTCTCAGACTCTCTCTATCACTCGCTATCACTCTCTGACACACTCTGACACTCTCAGAATCTCTCTCTCACTCTCTGAAACTCTCAGACAATCTCTATCACTCTCTGACACTCTCCATCACTCTCTGACCTTCTCAGACACTCTCTATCACTCTCTGACACTCTCTATCACTCTCTGACAATCTCTGACACTCTCTGTCACTCTCTGACACTCTCTGACACTTTCTGACACTTTCTGACACTCTCAGACACTCTCTATAACTCTCTATCACTCTCTGATACTCTCTGACACTCTCAGAATCTCTCTCTCACTCTCCGACACTCTCAGACACTCTCCATCACTCTCTGACACTCTCTATCACTTTCTGACATTCTCAGACACTCTCCATCATTCTCTGACATTCTCTATCACTCTCTTACACTCTCTATCACTCTCTGACTCTCACTGACACTCTCAGATGCTCTCTGTCACTCTCAGACACTCTCTATCACTCTCTGACTCTCACTGACACTCTTTATCTCTCTCTGACATTCTCTATCGCTCTCTGACACTCTCTGACACACTCAATCGCTCTCTATCACTCTCTGGCACACTCTGACACTCTCTATCACTCTCTGACACTCTCTGACACTCTCTATCACTCTTTATCACTCTCTGACACACTCTGACACTCTCTGACACTCTCAGACACTCTCTGTCACTCTCTATCACTCTCTGACACTCTATCACTCTCTGACACTCTCTATCACTCTCTTACACTCTCTATCACTCTCTGACACTCACTGACACTCTCAGACACTCTCTGTCACTCTCAGACACTCTCAGACACTCTCTGTCACTCTCTGACACTCTCTGACACTCTCTATCACTCTCTGACACTCTCTTTCGCTCTCTGACACTCTCTGACACTCTCTGACACACTCTGACACTCTCTGACACTCTCAGACACTCTCTATCACTCTCGATCACTCTCTGACACTCTCTGACACTCTCAGAATCTCTCTCTCACTCTCTGAAACTCTCAGACACTCTCTATCACTCTCTGACACTCTCTATCATTCTCTGACATTCACAGACACTCTCTATCACTCTCTGACACTCTCTATCACTCTCTGACACTCTCTGACACTCTCTATCACTCTCTGACACTCTCTTACACTCTCAGACAATCTCTATCACTCTCTGAAACTCTCAGACACTCTCAGAATCTCTCTCTCACTCTCTGTCACTCTCAGAAACTCTCTATCACTCTCTGACACTCTCTATCACTCTCTGACATTCTCAGACACTCTCTATCACTCTCTGACACTCTCTATCACTCTCTGACACGCTCTGACACTCTCTATCACTCTCTGACACTCACTGACACTCTCAGACGCTCTCTGTCACTCTCAGACACTCTCTATCACTCTCAGACACTCTCTGACACTCTCTATCACTCTCTGACACTCTCTGACACTCTCTATCACTCTCTGACACTCTCTTACACTCTCAGACACTCTCTATCACTCTCTGAAACTCTCAGACACTCTCAGAATCTCTCTCTCACTCTCTGTCACTCTCAGAAACTCTCTATCACTCTCTGACACTCTCTATCACTCTCTGACATTCTCAGACACTCTCTATCACTCTCTGACACTCTCTATCACTCTCTGACACTCTCTGACACTCTCTATCACTCTCTGACACTCACTGACACTCCCAGACGCTCTCTGTCACTCTCAGACACTCTCTATCACTCTCTGACACTCTCTGACACACTCAGACACTCTGTGACAGACTCTGACACTCTCTACCACTCTATGACACTCTCTGACGCTCACATTCACTCTCTATCGCTCTCTGACACTCTCTGACATACTCTGACACTCTCAATCACTCTCTATCACTCTCTGACACTCTCTGACACTCTCTGACAATCTCTGACACTCTCTATCACTCGATGACACTTTCTGACTCGCTCTGACACTCTCTATCACTCTCTATCACTCTCTGACACTCTCTGACAATCTCTGACATTCTCTATCACTCGATGACACCCTCTGACACACTCTGACACTCTCAGAGGCTCTCTATCACTCTCTATCACTCACTGACACACTCTGGCACTCTCAGACACTCTCTATCACACTCCGTATCACTCTCTATCACTCTCTATCACTCTCTGACACTCTCTGACACTCTCTGACACTCTCCATCACTCTATGACACTCTCTGACACTCTCTTTCACTCTCTATCACTCTCTGACACTCTCTATCACTCTCTTACACTCTCTGACACTCTCTATCACTCTCTGACACTCTCTATCACTCTCAGACACTCTCTATCACTCTCTATCACTCTCTGACACTCTCTATCACTCTCTGACACTCTCAGAGGCTCTCTATCACTCTCTATCACTCACTGACACTCTCAGACACTCTCTATCACTCTCTGACACTCACTGACACTCTCAGACACTCTCTTTCACTCTCTGTCACTCTCAGACACTCTCAGACACTCTCTATCACTCTCTGACACTCTCTATCTCTCTCTGACACTCTCTATCGCTCTCTGACACTCTCTATCACGCTCTATCACTCTTTGACACACTCTGACACTCTCTGACACTCTCAGACACTCTCTATCACACTCTGACACTGTCTGACACTCTATATCACTCAGTGACACACTCTCGAAACTCTCTATCACTCTCTATCACTCTCTATCACTCTCAGACACTCACTGACACTCTCAGACACTCTCTGTCACTCTCAGACACTCTCTATCACTCCCTGACACTCTCTGTCACTCTCTGACACTCTCTATCACTCTCAGACACTCTCTGTCACTCTCTATCACTCTCTGACACTCTCTATCACTCTCTGACACTCTCTGACACTCTCAGAGGCTCTCTATCACTCTCCATCACTCACTGATACTCTCAGAAACTCTCTATCACTCTCTGACACTCACTGACACTCTCAGACACTCTCTATCACTCTCTGACACTCTCTATCTCTCTCTGACACTCTCTATCACTCTCTGACACACTCTGACACTCTCTATCACTACATGACACTCTCTGACACTCTCTATCACTCTCTATCACTCTCTGACACACTCTGACACTCTCTGACACTCTCAGACACTCTCTGTCACTCTCTATCACTCTCTGGAACTCTATCACTCTCTGACACTCTCTATCACTCTCTTACACTCTCTATCACTCTCTGACACTCACTGACACTCTCAGACACTCGCTGTCACTCTCAGACACTCTCTGTCACTCTCAGACACTCTCAGACACTCTCTATCACTCTCTGACACTCTCTATCACTCTCTGACACTCTCTTTCGCTCTCTGACACTCTCTGACACTCTCTGACACACTCTGACACTCTCTGACACTCTCAGACACTCTCTATCACTCTCGATCACTCTCTGACACTCTCTGACACTCTCATAATCTCTCTCTCACTCTCTGAAACTCTCAGACACTCTCTATCACTCTCTGACAATCCCTATCATTCTCTGACATTCTCAGACACTCTCTATCACTCTCTGACACTCTCTACCACTCTCTGACACTCTCTGACACTCTCAGACACTCTCTATCACTCTCTGAAACTCTCAGACACTCTCATAATCTCTCTCTCACTCTCTGTCACTCTCAGAAACTCTCTATCACTCTCTGACACTCTCTATCACTCTCTGACATTCTCAGACACTCTATCACTCTCTGACACTCTCTATCACTCTCTGACACTCTCTGACACTCTCTATCACTCTCTGCCACTCACTGACACTCTCAGACACTCTCTATCACTCTCTGAAACTCTCAGACACTCTCATTATCTCTCTCTCACTCTCTGTCACTCTCAGAAACTCTCTATCACTCTCTGACACTCTCTATCACTCTCTGACATTCTCAGACACTCTCTATCACTCTCTGACACTCTCTATCACTCTCTGACACTCTCTGACACTCTCTATCACTCTCTGCCACTCACTGACACTCTCTGACACTCTCTATCACTCAATGACACTCTGTGACACTCTCTATCAATCTCTATCACTCTCTGACACACTCAGACACTCTGTGACAGAGTCTGACACTCTCTACCACTCTATGACACTCTCTGACGCTCTCTATCACTCTCTATCGCTCTCTGACACTCTCTGACATACTCTGACACTCTCTATCACTCTCTATCACTCTCTGACACTCTCTGACAATCTCTGACACTCTCTATCACTCTATGACACTTTCTGACTCGCTCTGACACTCTCTATTACTCTCTATCACGCTCTGACACTCTCTGACACCCTCTGACACACTCTGACACTCTCAGAGGCTCTCTATCACTCTCTATCACTCACTGACACTCTCAGACACTCTCTCACTCTCTGACACTCACTGACACTCTCAGATACTCCCTTTCACTCTCTGTCACTCTCAGAAACTCTCTGTCACTCTCTATCACTCTCTGACACTCTATCACTCTCTGACACTCTCTATCACTCTCTTACACTCTCTATCACTCTCTGACACTCACTGACACTCTCAGACACTCTCTGTCACTCTCAGACACTCTCAGACACTCTCTGTCACTCTCTATCACTCTCTGACACTCTCTATCACTCTCTATCACTCTCTGACACTCTCTGACAATCTCTGACACTCTCTATCACTCTATGACACTTTCTGACTCGCTCTGACACTCTCTATTACTCTCTATCACGCTCTGACACTCTCTGACACCCTCTGACACACTCTGACACTCTCAGAGGCTCTCTATCACTCTCTATCACTCACTGACACTCTCAGACACTCTCTCACTCTCTGACACTCACTGACACTCTCAGATACTCCCTTTCACTCTCTGTCACTCTCAGAAACTCTCTGTCACTCTCTATCACTCTCTGACACTCTATCACTCTCTGACACTCTCTATCACTCTCTTACACTCTCTATCACTCTCTGACACTCACTGACACTCTCAGACACTCTCTGTCACTCTCAGACACTCTCAGACACTCTCTGTCGCTCTCTATCACTCTCTGACACTCTATCACTCTCTGACACTCTCTATCACTCTCTTACACTCTCTATCACTCTCTGACACTCACTGACACTCTCAGACACTCTCTGTCACTCTCAGACACTCTCTGACACACTCTGACACTCTCTGACACTCTCAGACACTCTCTATCACTCTCGATCACTCTCTGACATTCTCTGACACTCTCAGAATCTCTCTCTCACTCTCTGAAACTCTCAGACACTCTCTATCACTCTCTGACACTCTCTATCATTCTCTGACATTCACAGACACTCTCTATCACTCTCTGACACTCTCTATCACTCTCTGACACTCTCTGACACTCTCTATCACTCTCTGACACTCTCTTACACTCTCAGACAATCTCTATCACTCTCTGAAACTCTCAGACACTCTCAGAATCTCTCTCTCACTCTCTGTCACTCTCAGAAACTCTCTATCACTCTCTGACACTCTCTATCACTCTCTGACATTCTCAGACACTCTCTATCACTCTCTGACACACTCTATCACTCTCTGACACTCTCTGACACTCTCTATCACTCTCTGACACTCACTGACACTCTCAGACGCTCTCTGTCACTCTCAGACACTCTCAGACACTCTCTGACACTCTCTATCACTCTCTGACACTCTCTGACACTCTCTATCACTCTCTGACACTCTCTTACACTCTCAGACACTCTCTATCACTCTCTGAAACTCTCAGACACTCTCAGAATCTCTCTCTCACTCTCTGTCACTCTCAGAAACTCTCTATCACTCTCTGACAATCTCTATCACTCTCTGACATTCTCAGACACTCTCTATCACTCTCTGACACTCTCTATCACTCTCTGACACTCTCTGACACTCTCTATCACTCTCTGACTCTCACTGACACTCTCAGACACTCGCTGTCACTCTCAGACAATCTCTGTCACTCTCAGACACTCTCAGACACTCTCTATCACTCTCTGACACTCTCTATCACTCTCTGACACTCTCTTTCGCTCTCTGACACACTCTGACACTCTCTGACACACTCTGACACTCTCTGACACTCTCAGACACTCTCTATCACTCTCGATCACTCTCTGACACACTCAGACACTCTGTGACAGAGTCTGACACTCTCTACCACTCTATGACACTCTCTGACGCTCTCTATCACTCTCTATCGCTCTCTGACACTCTCTGACATACTCTGACACTCTCTATCACTCTCTATCACTCTCTGACACACTCTGACAATCTCTGACACTCTCTATCACTCTATGACACTTTCTGACTCGCTCTGACACTCTCTATTACTCTCTATCACGCTCTGACACTCTCTGACACCCTCTGACACACTCTGACACTCTCAGAGGCTCTCTATCACTCTCTATCACTCACTGACACTCTCTATCATTCTCTGACATTCACAGACACTCTCTATCACTCTCTGACACTCTCTATCACTCTCTGACACTCTCTGACACTCTCAGACAATCTCTATCACTCTCTGAAACTCTCAGACACTCTCAGAATCTCTCTCTCACTCTCTGCCACTCTCAGAAACTCTCTATCACTCTCTGACACTCTCTATCACTCTCTGACATTCTCAGACACTCTCTATCACTCTCTGACACACTCTATCACTCTCTGACACTCTCTGACACTCTCTATCACTCTCTGACACTCACTGACACTCTCAGACGCTCTCTGTCACTCTCAGACACTCTCTATCACTCTCAGACACTCTCTGACACTCTCTATCACTCTCTGACACTCTCTGACACTCTCTATCACTCTCTGACACTCTCTTACACTCTCAGACACTCTCTATCACTCTCTGAAACTCTCAGACACTCTCAGAATCTCTCTCTCACTCTCTGTCACTCTCAGAAACTCTCTATCACTCTCTGACAATCTCTATCACTCTCTGACATTCTCAGACACTCTCTATCACTCTCTGACACTCTCTATCACTCTCTGACACTCTCTGACACTCTCTATCACTCTCTGACTCTCACTGACACTCTCAGACACTCGCTGTCACTCTCAGACACTCTCTGTCACTCTCAGACACTCTCTGTCACTCTCAGACACTCTCAGACACTCTCTATCACTCTCTGACACTCTCTATCACTCTCTGACACTCTCTTTCGCTCTCTGACACTCTCTGACACTCTCTGACACACTCTGACACTCTCTGACACTCTCAGACACTCTCTATCACTCTCGATCACTCTCTGACACTCTCTGACACTCTCATAATCTCTCTCTCACTCTCTGAAACTCTCAGACACTCTCTATCACTCTCTGACAAACCCTATCATTCTCTGACATTCTCAGACACTCTCTATCACTCTCTGACACTCTCTACCACTCTCTGACACTCTCTGACACTCTCTATCACTCTCTGACTCTCACTGACACTCTCAGACACTCGCTGTCACTCTCAGACACTCTCTGTCACTCTCAGACACTCTCAGACACTCTCTATCACTCTCTGACACTCTCTATCACTCTCTGACACTCTCTTTCGCTCTCTGACACTCTCTGACACTCTCTGACACACTCTGACACTCTCTGACACTCTCAGACACTCTCTATCACTCTCGATCACTCTCTGACACTCTCTGACACTCTCATAATCTCTCTCTCACTCTCTGAAACTCTCAGACACTCTCTATCACTCTCTGACAAACCCTATCATTCTCTGACATTCTCAGACACTCTCTATCACTCTCTGACACTCTCTACCACTCTCTGACACTCTCTGACACTCTCTATCACTCTCTGACACTCTCTGACACTCTCAGACACTCTCTATCACTCTCTATCACTCTCTGAAACTCTCAGACACTCTCAGAATCTCTCTCTCACTCTCTGTCACTCTCAGAAACTCTCTATCACTCTCTGACACTCTCTATCACTCTCTGACATTCTCAGACACTCTCTATCACTCTCTGACACTCTCTATCACTCTCTGACACTCTCTGACACTCTCTATCACTCTCTGAAACTCACTGACACTCTCTGACACTCTCTATCACTCAATGACACTCTGTGACACTCTCTATCAATCTCTATCACTCTCTGACACACTCAGACACTCTGTGACAGAGTCTGACACTCTCTACCACTCTATGACACTCTCTGACGCTCTCTATCAATCTCTATCGCTCTCTGACACTCTCTGACATACTCTGACACTCTCTATCACTCTCTATCACTCTCTGACACACTCTGACAATCTCTGACACTCTCTATCACTCTATGACACTTTCTGACTCGCTCTGACACTCTCTATTACTCTCTATCACACTCTGACACTCTCTGACACCCTCTGACACACTCTGACACTCTCAGAGGCTCTCTATCACTCTCTATCACTCACTGACACTCTCTATCATTCTCTGACATTCACAGACACTCTCTATCACTCTCTGACACTCTCTATCACACTCTGACACTCTCTGACACTCTCAGACAATCTCTATCACTCTCTGAAACTCTCAGACACTCTCAGAATCTCTCTCTCACTCTCTGTCACTCTCAGAAACTCTCTATCACTCTCTGACACTCTCTATCACTCTCTGACATTCTCAGACACTCTCTAAAACTCTCTGACACACTCTATCACTCTCTGACACTCTCTGACACTCTCTATCACTCTCTGACACTCACTGACACTCTCAGACGCTCTCTGTCACTCTCAGACACTCTCTATCACTCTCAGACACTCTCTGACACTCTCTATCACTCTCTGACACTCTCTGACACTCTCTATCACTCTCTGACACTCTCTTGCACTCTCAGACACTCTCTATCACTCTCTGAAACTCTCAGACACTCTCAGAATCTCTCTCTCACTCTCTGTCACTCTCAGAAACTCTCTATCACTCTCTGACAATCTCTATCACTCTCTGACATTCTCAGACACTCTCTATCACTCTCTGACACTCTCTATCACTCTCTGACACTCTCTGACACTCTCTATCACTCTCTGACTCTCACTGACACTCTCAGACACTCGCTGTCACTCTCAGACACTCTCTGTCACTCTCAGACACTCTCAGACACTCTCTATCACTCTCTGACACTCTCTTTCGCTCTCTGACACTCTCTGACACTCTCTGACACACTCTGACACTCTCTGACACTCTCAGACACTCTCTATCACTCTCGATCACTCTCTGACACTCTCTGACACTCTCATAATCTCTCTCTCACTCTCTGAAACTCTCAGACACTCTCTATCACTCTCTGACAAACCCTATCATTCTCTGACATTCTCAGACACTCTCTATCACTCTCTGACACTCTCTACCACTCTCTGACACTCTCTGACACTCTCTATCACTCTCTGACACTCTCTGACACTCTCAGACACTCTCTATCACTCTCTATCACTCTCTGAAACTCTCAGACACTCTCAGAATCTCTCTCTCACTCTCTGTCACTCTCAGAAACTCTCTATCACTCTCTGACACTCTCTATCACTCTCTGACATTCTCAGACACTCTCTATCACTCTCTGACACTCTCTATCACTCTCTGACACTCTCTGACACTCTCTATCACTCTCTGCCACTCTCTGACACTCTCTATCACTCAATGACACTCTGTGACACTCTCTATCAATCTCTATCACTCTCTGACACACTCAGACACTCTGTGACAGAGTCTGACACTCTCTACCACTCTATGACACTCTCTGACGCTCTCTATCACTCTCTATCGCTCTCTGACACTCTCTGACATACTCTGACACTCTCTATCACTCTCTATCACTCTCTGACACTCTCTGACAATCTCTGACACTCTCTATCACTCTATGACACTTTCTGACTCGCTCTGACACTCTCTATTACTCTCTATCACGCTCTGACACTCTCTGACACCCTCTGACACACTCTGACACTCTCAGAGGCTCTCTATCACTCTCTATCACTCACTGACACTCTCAGACACTCTCTCACTCTCTGACACTCACTGACACTCTCAGATACTCTCTTTCACTCTCTGTCACTCTCAGAAACTCTCAGACACTCTCTATCACTCTCTGTCACTATCTGACACACTCTGACACTCTCTGACACTCTCAGACACTCTCAGACACTCTCTGTCACTCTCTGTCACTCTCTGACACACACTGACACTCTCTGACACTCTCAGACACTCTCTATCACTCTCGATCACTCTCTGACACTCTCTGACACTCTCATAATCTCTCTCTCACTCTCTGAAACTCTCAGACACTCTCTATCACTCTCTGACAAACCCTATCATTCTCTGACATTCTCAGACACTCTCTATCACTCTCTGACACTCTCTACCACTCTCTGACACTCTCTGACACTCTCTATCACTCTCTGACACTCTCTGACACTCTCAGACACTCTCTATCACTCTCTATCACTCTCTGAAACTCTCAGACACTCTCAGAATCTCTCTCTCACTCTCTGTCACTCTCAGAAACTCTCTATCACTCTCTGACACTCTCTATCACTCTCTGACATTCTCAGACACTCTCTATCACTCTCTGACACTCTCTATCACTCTCTGACACTCTCTGACACTCTCTATCACTCTCTGCCACTCACTGACACTCTCTGACACTCGCTATCACTCAATGACACTCTGTGACACTCTCTATCAATCTCTAACACTCTCTGACACACTCAGACACTCTGTGACAGAGTCTGACACTCTCTACCACTCTATGACACTCTCTGACGCTCTCTATCACTCTCTATCGCTCTCTGACACTCTCTGACATACTCTGACACTCTCTATCACTCTCTATCACTCTCTGACACTCTCTGACAATCTCTGACACTCTCTATCACTCTATGACACTTTCTGACTCGCTCTGACACTCTCTATTACTCTCTATCACGCTCTGACACTCTCTGACACCCTCTGACACACTCTGACACTCTCAGAGGCTCTCTATCACTCTCTATCACTCACTGACACTCTCTATCATTCTCTGACATTCACAGACACTCTCTATCACTCTCTGACACTCTCTATCACTCTCTGACACTCTCTGACACTCTCTATCACTCTCTGACACTCTCTTACACTCTCAGACAATCTCTATCACTCTCTGAAACTCTCAGACACTCTCAGAATCTCTCTCTCACTCTCTGTCACTCTCAGAAACTCTCTATCACTCTCTGACACTCTCTATCACTCTCTGACATTCTCAGACACTCTCTATCACTCTCTGACACACTCTATCACTCTCTGACACTCTCTATCACTCTCTGACACTCACTGACACTCTCAGACGCTCTCTGTCACTCTCAGACACTCTCTATCACTCTCAGACACTCTCTGACACTCTCTATCACTCTCTGACACTCTCTGACACTCTCTATCACTCTCTGACACTCTCACACTCTCAGACACTCTCTATCACTCTCTGAAACTCTCAGACACTCTCAGAATCTCTCTCTCACTCTCTGTCACTCTCAGAAACTCTCTATCACTCTCTGACACTCTCTATCACTCTCTGACACTCTCTGACACTCTCTATCACTCTCTGACTCTCACTGACACTCTCAGACACTCGCTGTCACTCTCAGACACTCTCTGTCACTCTCAGACACTCTCAGACACTCTCTATCACTCTCTGACACTCTCTATCACTCTCTGACACTCTCTTTCGCTCTCTGACACTCTCTGACACTCTCTGACACACTCTGACACTCTCTGACACTCTCAGACACTCTCTATCACTCTCGATCACTCTCTGACACTCTCTGACACTCTCATAATCTCTCTCTCACTCTCTGAAACTCTCAGACACTCTCTATCACTCTCTGACAAACCCTATCATTCTCTGACATTCTCAGACACTCTCTATCACTCTCTGACACTCTCTACCACTCTCTGACACTCTCTGACACTCTCTATCACTCTCTGACACTCTCTGGCACTCTCAGACACTCTCTATCACTCTCTATCACTCTCTGAAACTCTCAGACACTCTCAGAATCTCTCTCTCACTCTCTGTCACTCTCAGAAACTCTCTATCACTCTCTGACACTCTCTATCACTCTCTGACATTCTCAGACACTCTCTATCACTCTCTGACACTCTCTATCACTCTCTGACACTCTCTGACACTCTCTATCACTCTCTGCCACTCACTGACACTCTCTGACTCTCTCTATCACTCAATGACACTCTGTGACACTCTCTATCAATCTCTATCACTCTCTGACACACTCAGACACTCTGTGACAGAGTCTGACACTCTCTACCACTCTATGACACTCTCTGACGCTCTCTATCACTCTCTATCGCTCTCTGACACTCTCTGACATACTCTGACACTCTCTATCACTCTCTATCACTCTCTGACACTCTCTGACAATCTCTGACACTCTCTATCACTCTATGACACTTTCTGACTCGCTCTGACACTCTCTATTACTCTCTATCACGCTCTGACACTCTCTGACACCCTCTGACACACTCTGACACTCTCAGAGGCTCTCTATCACTCTCTATCACTCACTGACACTCTCAGACACTCTCTCACTCTCTGACACTCACTGACACTCTCAGATACTCTCTTTCACTCTCTGTCACTCTCAGAAACTCTCAGACACTCTCTATCACTCTCTGTCACTCTCTGACACACTCTGACACTCTCTGACACTCTCAGACACTCTCAGACACTCTCTGTCACTCTCTGTCACTCTCTGACACACTCTGACACTCTCTGACACTCTCTATCACTCTCGATCACTCTCTGACACTCTCTGACACTCTCATAATCTCTCTCTCACTCTCTGAAACTCTCAGACACTCTCTATCACTCTCTGACAAACCCTATCATTCTCTGACATTCTCAGACACTCTCTATCACTCTCTGACGCTCTCTACCACTCTCTGACACTCTCTGACACTCTCTTTCACTCTCTGACACTCTCTGACACTCTCAGACACTCTCTATCACTCTCTATCACTCTCTGAAACTCTCAGACACTCTCAGAATCTCTCTCTCACTCTCTGTCACTCTCAGAAACTCTCTATCACTCTCAGACACTCTCTATCACTCTCTGACATTCTCAGACACTCTCTATCACTCTCTGACACTCTCTATCACTCTCTGACACTCTCTGACACTCTCTATCACTCAATGACACTCTGTGACACTCTCTATCAATCTCTATCACTCTCTGACACACTCAGACACTCTGTGACAGAGTCTGACACTCTCTACCACTCTATGACACTCTCTGACGCTCTCTATCACTCTCTATCGCTCTCTGACACTCTCTGACATACTCTGACACTCTCTATCACTCTCTATCACTCTCTGACACTCTCTGACAATCTCTGACACTCTCTATCACTCTATGACACTTTCTGACTCGCTCTGACACTCTCTATTACTCTCTATCACGCTCTGACACTCTCTGACACCCTCTGACACACTCTGACACTCTCAGAGGCTCTCTATCACTCTCTATCACTCACTGACACTCTCAGACACTCTCTCACTCTCTGACACTCACTGACACTCTCAGATACTCTCTTTCACTCTCTGTCACTCTCAGAAACTCTCAGACACTCTCTATCACTCTCTGTCACTCTCTGACACACTCTGACACTCTCTGACACTCTCAGACACTCTCAGACACTCTCTGTCACTCTCTGTCACTCTCTAACACTCTCTGACACTCTCTGACAATCTCTATCACTCTCTGATACTCTCTATCACTCTCTGACACTCTCTGTCACTCTCTATCACTCTCTGACACTCTCAGAGGCTCTCTATCACTCTCGATCACTCACTGAAACCCTCAGACACTCTCTATCACTCTCTGAAACTCACTGACACTCTCAGACGCTCTCTTTCACTCTCTGTCACTCTCAGACACTCTCAGACACTCTCTCTCACTCTCTGACACTCTATATCTCTCTCTGACACTCTCTATCGCTCTCTGATACTCTCTGACACACTCAATCACTCTCGATCACTCTCTGACACACTCTGACACTCTCTATCACTCTATGACACTCTCTGACACTCTCTATCACTCTCTATCACTCTCTGACACACTCTGACACTCTCTGACACTCTCAGAATCTCTCTGTCACTCTCGATCACTCTCTGACACTCTATCACTCTCTGACACTCTCTATCACTCTCTATCACTCTCTTACACTCTCTATCACTCTCTGACACTCTCTGACACTCTCTATCACACTCTGACTCTGTCTGACACTCTCTATCACTCAATGACACACTCTGAAACTCTCTATCACTCTCTGTCACTCTCTGACACTCACTGACACTCTCAGACATTCGCTGTCACTCTCAGACACTCTCTGTCACTCTCAGACACTCTCAGACACTCTCTATCACTCTCTGACATTCTCCATCACTCTCTGAAACTCTCTTTCGCTCTCTGACACTCTCTGACACACTCTGACACTCTCTGACACTCTCAGACACTCTCTACCACTATCTGTCACTCTCTGACACTCTCTGACACTCTCAGAGTCTCTCCCTCACTCTCTGAAAATCTCAGACACTCTCTATCACTCTCTGACACTCTCTATCACTCTCTGACATTCTCAGACACTGTCTATCACTCTCTGACACTCTCTATCACTCTCTGACACTCTCTATCACTCTCTGACACTTTCTGACACTCTGACACTCTCAGGCACTCTCTATCACTCTCTGACACTCTCTGACATTCTCAGACACTCTCTGTCACTCTCTGACACACTCTATCACTCTCTGACACTCTCTATCACTCTCTGACACTCACTGACACTCTCAGACGCTCTCTGTCACTCTCAGACACTCTCCATCACTCTCTATCACTCTCTGACACTCTCTGACACTCTCCATCACTCAATCACACTCTGTGACACTCTCTATCACTCTCTATCACTCTCTGACACTCTCTGACACAATCAGACACTCTGTGACAGACTCTGACACTCTCTATCACTCTATGACACTCTATTACGCTCTCTATCACTCTCTATCACT
The DNA here is from genome assembly GCF_036365525.1 of Heterodontus francisci. NCBI lineage: Eukaryota > Metazoa > Chordata > Chondrichthyes > Heterodontiformes > Heterodontidae > Heterodontus > Heterodontus francisci. Next base: position 123,325,430 of record NC_090379.1, on the reverse strand, counting down.
CTCTGACACACTCTGACACTCTCTATCACTCTCTATCACTCTCTGACACTTTCTGACTCGCTCTTACACTCTCTATCACTCTCTATCACGCTCTGACACTCTCTGACACACTCTGACACTCTCAGAGGCTCTCTATCACTCTCTATCACTCACTGACACTCTCAGACACTCTCTCAAACTCTGACACTCACTGACACTCTCAGACACTCTCTTTCACTCTCTGTCACTCTCAGACACTCTCAGACACTCTCTATCGCTCTCTGACACTCTCTGACACACTCAATCACTCTCTATCACTCTCTGACACAATCTGACTCCATCTATCACTCTATGACACTCTCTGACACTCTCTATCACTCTCTATCACTCTCTGACGCACTCGGACACTCTCTGACACTCTCAGACACTCTATGTCACTCTCTATCACTCTCTGACACTCTCTATCACTCTCTGACACTCTCTATCACTCTCTATCACTCTGTTACACTCTCTATCACTCTCTGACACTCTCTGACACTCTCTGACACTCTCTGACACTCTCAGTCACTCTCTATCACTCTCTGACACTCTCTATCACTCTCTGACACTATCTATCACTCTCTATCACTCTGTTACACTCTCTATCACTCTCTGACACTCTCTGACACTCTCTGACACTCTCAGTCACTCTCTATCACTCTCCATCACTCTCTATCACTCTCTGACACTCTCTATCACTCTCTATCACTCTCTATCACTCTCTTACACTCTCTATCACTCTCTGACACTCTCTGACACTCTCTATCACACTCTGACACTCTCTGACACTCTCTATCACTCAATGACACACTCTGAAACCCTCTATCACTCTCCATCACTCTCTATCACTCTCTGACACTCACTGACACTCTCAGACACTCGCTGTCACTCTCAGACTCTCTCTGTCACTCTCAGACACTCTCAGACACTCTCTATCACTCTCTGACACTCTCTATCACTCTCTTACACTCTCTGACACTCTCTGACACTCTCTATCACACTCTGACACTGTCTGACACTCTCTATCACTCAATGACACACTCTGAAACCCTCTATCACTCTCTATCACTCTCTATCACTCTCTGACACTCACTGACACTCTCAGACACTCGCTGTCACTCTCAGACACACTCTGTCACTCTCAGACACTCTCAGACACTCTCTATCACTCTCTGACACTCTCTATCACTGTCTGACACTCTCTTTCGCTCTCAGATACTCTCTGACACACTCTGACACTCTCTGACACTCTCAGACACTCTCTCTCTCTCACTCGCTATCACTCTCTGACACTCTCAGAATCTCTCTCTCTCTCTCTGAAACTCCCAAACAATCTCTATCACTCTCTGACACTCTCTATCACTCTCTGACATTCTCAGACACTCTCTTTTGCTCTCTGACACTTTCTGACACTCTCAGACACTCTCTATCACTCTCTATCACTCTCTGACACTCTCTGACACTCTCAGAATCTCTCTCTCACTCTCTGACACTCTCAGACACTCTCCATCACTCTCTGACACTCTCGATCACTCTCTGACATTCTCAGACACTCTCTATCACTCTCTGACACTCTACATCACTCTCTGACACTCACTGACACTCTCAGACGCTCTCTGTCACTCTCAGACACTCTCTATCACTCTCTGACACTCTCTGACACTCTCTATCACTCTCTGGCACTCTCTGACACTCTCTTTCGCTCTCTGACACTTTCTGACACTCTCAGACACTCTCTATCACTCTCTATCACTCTCTGATACTCTGAGAATCTCTCTCTCACTCTCTGACACTCTCAGACACTCTCCATCACTCTCTGACACTCTCGATCACTCTCTGACATTCTCAGACACTCTCTATCACTCTCTGACACTCTACATCACTCTCTGACACTCACTGACACTATCAGACACTCTGTGTCACTCTCAGACACTCTCTATCACTCCCTGACACTCTCTGTCACTCTCTGACACTCTCTATCACTCTCAGACACTCTCTGTCACTCTCTAACACTCTCTGACACTCTCTATCACTCTCTGACACTCTCTGACACTCTCAGAGGCTCTCTATCACTCTCTATCACTCACTGATACTCTCAGAAACTCTCTATCACTCTCTGACACTCACTGACACTCTCAGACACTCTCTATCACTCTCTGACACTCTCTATCTCTCTCTGACACTCTCTATCACTCTCTGACACACTCTGACACTCTATCACTACATGACACTCTCTGGCACTCTCTATCACTCTCTATCACTCTCTGACACACTCTGACACTCTCTGACACTCTCAGACACTCTCTGTCACTCTCTATCACTCTCTGACACTCTATCACTCTCTGACACTCTCTATCACTCTCTTACACTCTCTATCACTCTCTGACACTCACTGACACTCTCAGACACTCGCTGTCACTCTCAGACACTCTCTGTCACTCTCAGACACTCTCAGACACTCTCTATCACTCTCTGACACTCTCTATCACTCTCTGACACTCTCTTTCGCTCTCTGACACTCTCTGACACTCTCTGACACACTCTGACACTCTCTGACACTCTCAGACACTCTCTATCACTCTCGATCACTCTCTGACACTCTCTGACACTCTCATAATCTCTCTCTCACTCTCTGAAACTCTCAGACACTCTCTATCACTCTCTGACAATCCCTATCATTCTCTGACATTCTCAGACACTCTCTATCACTCTCTGTCACTCTCTACCACTCTCTGACACTCTCTGACACTCTCTATCACTCTCTGACACTCTCTGACACTCTCAGACACTCTCTATCACTCTCTATCACTCTCTGAAACTCTCAGACACTCTCAGAATCTCTCTCTCACTCTCTGTCACTCTCAGAATCTCTCTATCACTCTCTGACACTCTCTATCACTCTCTGACATTCTCAGACACTCTCTATCACTCTCTGACACTCTCTATCACTCTCTGACACTCTCTATCACTCTCTGCCACTCACTGACACTCTCTGACACTCTCTATCACTCAATGACACTCTGTGACACTCTCTATCAATCTCTATCACTCTCTGACACACTCAGACATTCTGTGACAGAGTCTGACACTCTGTACCACTCTATGACACTCTCTGACGCTCCCTATCACTCTCTATCGCTCTCTGACACTCTCTGACATACTCTGACACTCTCTATCACTCTATGACCCTTTCTGACTTGCTCTGACACTCTCTATTACTCTCTATCACGCTCTGACACTCTCTGACACCCTCTGACACACTCTGACACTCTCAGAGGCTCTCTATCACTCTCTATCACTCACTGACACTCTCAGACACTCTCTCACTCTCTGACACTCACTGACACTCTCAGATACTCTCTTTCACTCTCTGACACTCTCAGAAACTCTCAGACACTCTCTATCACTCTCTGTCACTCTCTGACACACTCTGACACTCTCTGACACCCTCAGACACTCTCAGACACTCTCTGTCACTCTCTGTCACTCTCTATCACTCTCTGACACTCTCTGACACTCTCTATCACTCTCTGATACTCTCTATCAAACTCTGACACTCTCTGTCACTCTCTATCACTCTCTGACACTCTCAGAGGCTCTCTATCACTCTCGATCACTCACTGAAACCCTCAGACACTCTCTATCACTCTCTGAAACTCACTGACACTCTCAGACGCTCTCAGACACTCTCTGTCACTCTCAGACACTCTCAGACACTCTCTCTCACTCTCTGACACTCTATATCTCTCTCTGACACTCTCTATCGCTCTCTGATACTCTCTGACACACTCAATCACTCTCGATCACTCTCTGACACACTCTGACACTCTCTATCACTCTATGACACTCTCTGACACTCTCTATCACTCTCTATCACTCTCTGACACACTCTGACACTCTCTGACACTCTCAGAGTCTCTCTGTCACTCTCGATCACTCTCTGACACTCTATCACTCTCTGACACTCTCTATCACTCTCTATCACTCTCTTACACTCTCTATCACTCTCTGACACTCTCTGACACTCTCTATCACACTCTGACTCTGTCTGACACTCTCTATCACTCAATGACACACTCTGAATCTCTCTATCACTCTCTGTCACTCTCTGACACTCACTGACACTCTCAGACATTCGCTGTCACTCTCAGACACTCTCTGTCACTCTCAGACACTCTCAGACACTCTCTATCACTCTCTGACACTCTCCATCACTCTCTGAAACTCTCTTTCGCTCTCTGACACTCTCTGACACACTCTGACACTCTCTGACACTCTCAGACACTCTCTACCACTATCTGTCACTCTCTGACACTCTCTGACACTCTCAGAGTCTCTCCCTCACTCTCTGAAAATCTCAGACACTCTCTATCACTCTCTGACACTCTCTATCACTCTCTGACATTCTCAGACACTGTCTATCACTCTCTGACACTCTCTATCACTCTCTGACACTCTCTGAAACTCTCAGATCTCTCTCTCAGTCTCTGTCACTCTCAGACACTCTCGATCACTCTTTGACACTCTCTATCACTCTCTGACATTCTCAGACACTCTCTGTCACTCTCTGACACACTCTATCACTCTCTGACACTCTCTATCACTCTCTGACACTCACTGACACTCTCAGACGCTCTCTGTCACTCTCAGACACTCTCCATCACTCTCTATCACTCTCTGACACTCTCTGACACTCTCCATCACTCAATCACACTCTGTGACACTCTCTATCACTCTCTATCACTCTCTGACACTCTCTGACACAATCAGACACTCTGTGACAGACTCTGACACTCTCTATCACTCTATGACACTCTATTACGCTCTCTATCACTCTCTATCACTCTCTGACACACTCTGACACTCTCTATCACTCTCTATCACTCTCTGACACTTTCTGACTCGCTCTTACACTCTCTATCACTCTCTATCACGCTCTGACACTCTATGACACACTCTGACACTCTCAGAGGCTCTCTATCACTCTCTATCACTCACTGACACTCTCAGACAGTCTCTCAAACTCTGACACTCACTGACACTCTCAAACACTCTCTTTCACTCTCTGTCACTCTCAGACACTCTCAGACACTCTCTATCGCTCTCTGACACTCTCTGACACACTCAATCACTCTCTATCACTCTCTGACACAATCTGACTCCATCTATCACTCTATGACACTCTCTGACACTCTCTATCACTCTCTATCACTCTCTGACGCACTCGGACACTCTCTGACACTCTCAGACACTCTCTGTCACTCTCTATCACTCTCTGACACTCTCTATCACTCTCTGACACTCTCTATCACTCTCTATCACTCTGTTACACTCTCTATCACACTCTGACACTCTCTGACACTCTCTGACACTCTCAGTCACTCTCTGTCACTCTCTATCACTCTCTGACACTCTCTATCACTCTCTGACACTCTCTATCACTCTCTATCACTCTCTATCACTCTCTTACACTCTCTATCACTCTCTGACACTCTCTGACACTCTCTATCACACTCTGACACTCTCTGACACTCTCTATCACTCAATGACACACTCTGAAACCCTCTATCACTCTCCATCACTCTCTATCACTCTCTGACACTCACTGACACTCTCTATCACTCAATGACACACTCTGAAACCCTCTATCACTCTCTATCACTCTCTATCACTCTCTGACACTCACTGACACTCTCAGACACTCGCTGTCACTCTCAGACACTCGCTGTCACTCTCAGACACTCTCTGTCACTCTCAGACACTCTCAGACACTCTCTATCACTCTCTGACACTCTCTATCACTCTCTGACACTCTCAGACACTCTCTGTCACTCTCAGACACTCTCAGACACTCTCTATCACTCTCTGACACTCTCTATCACTCTCTTACACTCTCTGACACTCTCTGACACTCTCTATCACACTCTGACACTGTCTGACACTCTCTATCACTCAATGACACACTCTGAAACCCTCTATCACTCTCTATCACTCTCTATCACTCTCTGACACTCACTGACACTCTCAGACACTCGCTGTCACTCTCAGACACACTCTGTCACTCTCAGACACTCTCAGACACTCTCTATCACTCTCTGACACTCTCTATCACTGTCTGACACTCTCTTTCGCTCTCAGATACTCTCTGACACACTCTGACACTCTCTGACACTCTCAGACACTCTCTCTCTCTCACTCGCTATCACTCTCTGACACTCTCCGAATCTCTCTCTCTCTCTCTGAAACTCCCAAACAATCTCTATCACTCTCTGACACTCTCTATCACTCTCTGACATTCTCAGACACTCTCTTTCGCTTTCTGACACTTTCTGACACTCTCAGACACTCTCTATCACTCTCTATCACTCTCTGACACTCTCTGACACTCTCAGAATCTCTCTCTCACTCTCTGACACTCTCAGACACTCTCCATCACTCTCTGACACTCTCGATCACTCTCTGACATTCTCAGACACTCTATCACTCTCTGACACTCTACATCACTCTCTGACACTCACTGACACTTTCAGACGCTCTCTGTCACTCTCAGACACTCTCTATCACTCTCTGACACTCTCTGACACTCTCTATCACTCTCTGGCACTCTCTGACACTCTCTATCACTCTATGACACTCTCTGACACTCTCTATCACTCTCTATCACTCTCTGACACACTCTGACACTCTCTGACACTCTCAGAATCTCTCTGTCACTCTCGATCACTCTCTGACACTCTATCACTCTCTGACACTCTCGATCACTCTCCATCACTCTCTTGCACTTTCTATCACTCTCTGACACTCTCTATCACACTCTGACTCTGTCTGACACTCTCTATCACTCAATGACACACTCTGAAACTCTCTATCACTCTCTACCACTCTCTGACTCTCACTGACACTCTCAGACATTCGCTGTCACTCTCAGACACTCTCTGTCACTCTCAGACACTCTCAGACACTCTCTATCACTCTCTATCACTCTCTGACACTCTGAGAATCTCTCTCTCACTCTCTGACACTCTCAGACACTCTCCATCACTCTCTGACACTCTCGATCACTCTCTGACATTCTCAGACACTCTCTATCACTCTCTGACACTCTACATCACTCTCTGACACTCACTGACACTCTCAGACACTCTGTGTCACTCTCAGACACTCTCTATCACTCCCTGACACTCTCTGACACTCTCTATCACTCTCAGACACTCTCTGTCACTCTCTATCACTCTCTGACACTCTCTATCACTCTCTGACACTCTCTGACACTCTCAGAGGCTCTCTATCACTCTCTATCACTCACTGATACTCTCAGAAACTCTCTATCACTCTCTGACACTCACTGACACTCTCAGACACTCTCTATCACTCTCTGACACTCTCTATCTCTCTCTGACACTCTCTATCACTCTGACACACTCTGACACTCTATCACTACATGACACTCTCTGGCACTCTCTATCACTCTCTATCACTCTCTGACACACTCTGACACTCTCTGACACTCTCAGACACTCTCTGTCACTCTCCATCACTCTCTGACACTCTATCACTCTCTGACACTCTCTATCACTCTCTTACACTCTCTATCACACTCTGACACTCACTGACGCTCTCAGACACTCTCTGTCACTCTCAGACACTCTCTGTCACTCTCAGACACTCTCTGTCACTTCAGACACTCTCAGACACTCTCTATCACTCTCTGACACTCTCTTTCACTCTCTGACACTCTCTTTCGCTCT